>NC_034412.1:10857426-11009259 GCF_002078875.1 Numida meleagris
TTTTTTTTGCCAAATAATGCTGTTCAGTCTATATTAAACCCAGTGGAAATCTGGCCCTATAACACAACATTGCTGTAGATAAAGCAAAGCTGAAACAGGGAGTAAGACATGATTCCTCCCAGTTTTAAGGCTTAAACAGAGATTATATATGTGCTATAATGGAAGACCATCCCTAGGCAGGTAGTGGTGCTACATACTTACCCAGAAGCAAAGCACTATCTTCTAAAAACCATGTTTCCTGACCTCCTCTGGGAGGATCCCTCCCTGAGGGCTTGCCAGCTGGTGTGCTAACACAGGGTATCGACCCAAAGGACACAGTTGTGTGTGCAGCACGAAGCTCTCAGCAGAACCCACCGCTTGCTGGGAATGCCCAACAAGAGCAAAATTCATTCACAGAAGTGTTGTATCAGAAAAGGACATGCTCCCACTTAGCTATACTTTTTATTCACGCTTGACAAACCATCTGAAGAAATCTGATTGTTCTAACTCACTTTTCTTAACCTCAAGAAAAAAAAAAAACAACAAAAAACTCACCCACATACCAACTCTAAAAAAACCCCAAGTCCTATCACCTCTTGGCTGAGGTGCTGGGAGTGAGCTGCAGGGCAGTAACAGATCTCACGGAAGATGTGACAAGATGTGCGTCAGCCATTTACCAGGCTGGGTGGAGGCAGGGAAGGAGCATTTCCCTTGCTGAGCAGCCTGCAAGTGACTGACAGACATAAATTTTATCCCCAGAACTGCTCCAGCTTATGGATAACAACAGTGAAGGATTCATCACATTCTGAGATAGGGGAAAAAGCAAAGTGAGTTTCAGTCTTAACCATAAAAGGTAAATCCCAGTCATCCAAGAGGAACGCCTGAGCACAGCAGCAGGAAGTTGAGCCATGCTTGAATATTTACATACATATTTGTCTGATCAACTAACCAAATATTTACAAAGATTATACCCAGAACAAAAGTGCTTGGGGAAATCACCCATCCAACATCTACGGGTGCCTCCAGTCCCAGCAATACACCGACTGCAATGATAACCCCAAGAAGGTGGCAAGCAGTAGAGCTGGGAGCAAGGGAGGGAGCACGCTGCACAGGGACATAGGGATGTGTCCCCAAACTGTCAGGGTCTGCACCTGAATTTCACCACCGTGATTTCTTGTACCGTCAGATGCACTTACAGAGCTACTCACACACTAAAGGGAAAGCTGATGTCTCCACCAATGAAGAAAAACACTGCGGAAGAAGACGAGCAACAGCAAGTCACAGGAATTCAGACAAACACTAACAGCATGTTGACTGCCCAGTCCCACCAGAAGCGTGATTGTGATCATGCTATTTGTTCTGATTTTCACCACACATTTAGATAAAATAGGAAATCCAGAACTGAGGAGGAATTTGCAGCATAAAGAACGTGGCAACACCTTTCCAGTGGCTGTTTCTAGATGCACCATCATCAAGACACTCAAGTGCCATCACTGTAGGAGCGCCAGAGACACATCTGGTCCTTGTGTTTTTCCAATATGAACGCTCTGTTTAAACACATCCATCTCCTCCCCAAGCCCTATAGGGAAGGCTGCTGTGGTCTATCCCTCCCTTCTACCACACCCTAGGTCCCCCCAGCAGATTTTCCAAACCTGAAAATTCACCAGACTAAGGCAGGTCATGAAGTAGCACACTGGGCACTTCTATCCAGAAAGAGAGCACACATTTCTAGAGAGATTTTTTTAAGTCCCCCCCTTCTCCATCCCTCTGCCTTGGTGCTTTCAGTTCCTTATTCCGTCTTCATGTTAATGTATCCTTCCTACACTGTCCATGTCTTCTCCACCCATGTCTCCACCAGCAAAAAAAAAAAAAAAAAAAAAAAAAAAAAAAAAAAAAAAACCACCACGGAAGAAAATAAGTAACAGCAAGTCACAGGAATTCAGAAAATTTTGCATCTAAAACACTTTCCCTGCTTTTGTACACCCACACATTCATTTTCCTGCTCTGGGACCTTTCTGTTCAAGGATCCAGCACTTCCTCTGCACCCTGCCCATGTTTTCCTGCATGGTCACAGGCACACTGAAGAAATCTGAGAAGACAACCTAGAAAGCATGCCAAAAACTGGGATCAACATGACTGGATTTAGGCAGAGGATTTTCTAGTTCCCTCAACCCCTTCTCCTATCTTCAGGATCACCAGCAATGTCAGCAAGTGAGTATCAGGCCTATGACCTGGGGATTATGGTCAGTGCACTCCTCAGATGAAAGACCTACAATAAATGTGATGTCTCAGCTGGTTGCATGTACAGCTGTGACTACACAAAAAGAGTTGCTGCGAAACTACTGGGACACTTGCAAGAACAGAGTGCTCTGACAGAGCCAAGCCATGGCTTCAGTTAAATTGCTCCATCTCACTGTTCTTGCCATTGCCCACCATTTCCTCAAAGGCACATGACAACCTAATTAGGACAGAGCAGCGAGAGTGCTGTGCTATGCACAAGTGAGTTTTCAAGTGAACACATGGCTGTGAATGCACATTAAAGCAGAAAGAGAACACTAATAAGGAAACAACTGCTTAGTTCATGTTTTTTAGAATGGAATTTTTCCCTCTTATCTTTAACAAACAAAGCTATGAGGGAATAAGCACAATTCCAGTGATAATCCCCACTTTGGATCCTGGAAGCATTCCGTGCTGAATTCTGGAAAACAAAACAATGATAATGACTCACGCTGGGCCTGTGGGTGGCTCATCTCAAAATTAGTAGCAGCTTCCATGCTCCCAGCTGAGGCTGGCTTTGCTGGGTTGTTTTCACAGATCTCCAGGACTGCAATTTAGCACATGCAAATGGGCCCAGCAGCCAATCGCAGCCACAATACTAGAAAGGCATAAACATGCCATTTAGAAAAATGCTTTACCATACAAAACATGATTACCTCCTTCCACGTCATTTCAGGCTAAGGGAAGAAATGCTATTTTTATTATTAAATGTTGCACATCTCTTTTCCTCCTCCAGGGAGAAGAATCTATTTAAAGGCCTTTAAGCAAACATCTATTCATACAACTGAAAGCTTTGCGTACTACCATCGCATAACCAATCTCTTCTTGCTTTCAGAGATTGCTGAACCGTTGATGAAGTCTGAACCACCTGGCTTTACAAAATCTACAACTAGTATCAGTTTAAACAGTGGAAAAGGAACAATTTACTTTTAGGAATCGGCAGAAAGGGCTGTGGGAAGAGAAGTGAACTAGTTTGGAAAAAATATTTAGTAAACGAGTAGATTGTTCTCACAAATAACGTAATGGGATTTCAGTTTTTTTATGAACGGGGCTTTTCAGTGGGGAACTGGGGGCTATGAACAACTCCAGAGGGGCCTGGGGCAAGTGGACAGCAAGTCTATCAGCAGTGATCTCAAATTAAGATAGGAAAAACAGAAGGAATTGCAGAGATGCTAAATGTTAGAGAAGGTTGAAAGCCAGTTGTCTAAAACAATGATTCTGTTAAGCACATGATCATCTTAAAATGGGATTAGGTGCATGTGTAGATGTGCACTTAAACAGTTCGCTGAACTGAGACCTATGTCCGGAAAAACTACTTGGTCGTTGAGTGGATGTGACCTAATGATCTTCACACAGCTCTTAAGCTGAAAGCATTTGCTCCAGGAGTCACCAGCTTTAAGTATCAGCTTATGAATCTGGATTCTTCTGTTATTTTCAAACTGGAAAAACAATAACACAGAAAACAGCACTTTGTGTATGCAGTCATTCAGGAAAAGCAACAGAAAAGCAGGAAAAAGTCTTTCACAAAATTCTTGGTTAACATTTCTCACCCAAACATAGAGATTACTATGTGTCACAATTGCTCATGGTGTTTAAACTCAGACAAATTCTTCCTCTTTCCTTGGTTTGGTACGGGAGGTGGAGGGAACTAAATGTCACTCCTTTGCAAAACTCTGTAAATCTCCAGACAGCAAGTGCCATAATTGAGCCAACCTTTATTTCAGAGAATTGTTTCTTGTCTTGTTTATGATGAAGCTTATTTTGCCTACATTCACTCATTCACTGAAAGAAAAACATTTCACAAATACAACTCTATACCAGTGGTGCCCTGGTAGGACCCAGCGAAGTTTCAGGACTTAGAAGGCTGGGCGAAGATCTGGCAGCTCCAGATCCCTGTTCTGTATGCCCAGACAGCCAGCTGACAGCTGTGCACTGACAAAACCACCCAACGCCCAGGAAGTCCCCAGCCACGTGTCTGCTTTTAAAGATTTCTGAAAAATTTTATTGCAAAGTGAATCATAAAACCCTGCATGAAATTGAAGACTTTCTTTCACATAACTACACAGGTCTCACGTCAACACTTTAGAAAAGTTTTATATATAAGCTTTAAGATCGTTGTATTCTGTACCTCCGAACTTCTGCATGACAGGAGTCAAGAAATTGCATCAAATAAGGATTCTGTGAAGACCATCATTTCTAACTCAGACAGACCAGAGACATACAAGCACTGAGGGCTTCCAGGAGAGATACTTAGCATATGTCTACATGAGAAGGTTACTTCAGAATGAAGGAAAGCGTAGATTTAAAATGCTATAGCTATTCTTGAATAATACCCAAGAGGAGTGCTCCTATTACAAAATAAAAAAGAATTTTCAGTTTTGCTTAATTCATTTCCCAGGTGAATTAAACTAAATCAGACAAAGGTTTTCTTTCAGCCAGTGTATGAGTGTCAACAATAGGAATTACTGCGGAACAGCACATGTACTCAATTTCCACCGGTCAGCAAATGTTAGTTTTCCAAAGACACACGACAGGAAGAAGGAGCCTGAGCAAAATGTATGCAGGGAACTGACACATTTTGAACAGCAGCAGAGAGTGGCAGGTAAGGGGGCTGGTGTAGGAATGGAAAGATGCTGATGATCCCCCCAGTGCGACATCATCGCTTCTCTGTCTTGTGACCAGCTCCAACCTCCAGCTCAGTGACAGTAAGTCACCTTCCACCTCCCACCAGCAATGCACACACACACCATGCTCCCAATTGCCACTCAGCAAACAGATGCAAGTTTAACTATCAGTCACTTACACGCACAGACTTATTATTTACCCCCTTTTGAAGCTGACAGAAGAATGTATGTATGCTCTACTTTGTATCCTGATGTCTATCTCAATAACAGTGGGAAAAACTTCCAGAACTGGTGTATGTAACTGAAGTGTACATGAGAGCACAGATCACTGTGTATGCCAAACAAGGAACCCCAAGCAAAACAAGGCACGTCTGTTTTGCTCATAAGCCAAATGTTAATCTTGAATATACAACTGTATACCTTATGTATGTAATATCATTTGCATCTGCAAGTGCAGGCACATTATTGCAGTGCCCCAGATAGTCTCAGAACAAATGCGAAGATGTGTATGGACAGTAACAGACAGGCTAATAGCAGAGTCAGTCTGTTCCTGCCTACCTAGACAGAATGCTCATTGCTACTGCCCCAAATATTAGGCTTAGTGTTGTGATGCTTGGAGAAACATAAAGACCTGCTGTGCCAGACATCATTTTAATCTGCCATAAAGCCAGCATCAATCAGCATATTTCCAGGAGCATCTCCAAATTTTAGCAATGTGAGAGTCCCAGTGAAGCCAATTTCAGAATTTTCTTTCAATGTTGTTAATTTCTGTTGAAGGCATTGATTTGCAGAATAGGGCCTTAAACTTTGATCCAAATGTTTGAGAATTGATCAGTCTCTGGACACAACTCTCTACTACCGAAAACAAAACTGAAAATGTGTTGCTGCTGGATGATTTCATTCCAGTTGATGAGATGATGTGAGAAATACCTGTGGATTTAGCAACAGACAGAAGAGCCTATACAGGAGCCACGGGCACAATGGGCATGAGACAGAACCATTTGAATGGCCAAATAAGAAGTCCTTACAGAAGAGAACTGAAACACTCGTTAGCAGAAATCTTCATGCTGCTACTAATGTAGTTAGTGCATGGTCTTTTGCTACAAGTACCTGCAAGACAGATAGGTAATCTGAAATGATTTTTCACGATTACATTCACCATTATATCTCTAATTTAGTCACTGCCTGATATTTATCTTGAAGTTTGCATTGTAGCAATCTATTTCATTATGTTGATTTAGAAGCCAAAAACCTTCACATCCCAAAGCAAACCACACATCCCAAGGAAAGGGGGGAATTTTATTAGCAGAGAAAATTAACTAAGGAATAAAGACTTAACAAAATTAATTATGATCACAGAAGGGAAATATCTCTGCACATGCAATACAATCAGTCAGCTTACAACTTCTGAAACTAAGATAACAAGTGAAGTACATGGAAGATGATACAGGATATTACTGTGGCAAAATACTTGAAAATAATACACAACAGATTAAGGAATAAATCTCTTGTTTTGTACTACTATGAATTACTTGCACTGTTGTGGCACTTTAGAGACACATTAAACCACAGTTTTTCTTTGAAGTATTATGCATTAGTTTCTGTCAGAGACAGGAGTGGTCTAGAGCTCTGAGTCAGCACAACACATGAGCATTATTTTGAATTTAAGAACGTGTTTATATCAGTATAACTTTTTTCATGAAAGAAAACATAGATAGGAGAAGGTTGAAGCACTTGTTCAATCTGTTGGGTAACTTGAGTGCACAAATAGTGTGGCATGAACTTCTGACGATCAATCAGTACAACTCTTCAGATTAGACTATCAAGGGCACAGAATTAGCACACAGCACTTCACACTGTTGCTGTAGGATATATTCCCACAGTCATTCTTCTGCAATGTATCATCCTTCTGTTTCTTTACATCTCTGACTGGCATAGTTGCCCTGGTGCCATGCTAGGCACAATACTACACCAGTTAGGGCTGTTGTAGAAGTACGCACCTCTCCTAAGGCACGATGACATTTTAAAGAAGTAGCAAGGAGATCTCTCGTCCAGTGGGCCCAGCCCACAGTGATCCCTTTATCGGGAGCAGATTTCTTTTATTTTTGTGCATATTTTTTAAAGAATGTAAAGTCCAATCTCTATAGAAAGGGAACAAATGCAGTCAGGAAGAGGAAACATTTTAGCTGCCTGATTTGAAGTGAAATACCACACCTGGAGTGGTCTGTTGGTGGTCTTGTGGTGGCATGGGTCTAGCACCTAGAAAATAAGACCAGTTGGAGATAATGACAGTCCCATGGACTGTCTCATTATAGCACAACATTGCAAAATACACAGGCTACATAATGCTCAGTATCACTCAAACCAAGAGAAATGATGAAAGACTGAGTCACCACATATCCATCAAGCAGGTCTCAGGAGTGGATAAATCAGAAAAGCCAAACAAATTCAACAGGATAACCATCATGACACTACAAGTAGATTTTGGTTTGCTATAGTTACAGGCTACCATGTACTAATAGCCTAGCCACCACTCCATTTTTTACTTGTAGGTTATTGTACCCTTTACTGCTTCAAGTTTGCAAATGACACAATACAAATATTCACACACAACACTAAAAAAACCCTCATAGATCGTTCTCCACTTAAAGAGAAAAACGTCTGTGATACTTTCAAACACAGCCATGCTTTGTTCTGTTTAGTTTGGTCAAATCTTTCTTCAAGGTAAGGCAGAAAATACTTTCAAGGGAGCCAAGTTGACCATCTTACAGATTTCCAGCATGTCCCCCATTCCCTTGAGCTAGTTACAGCCAGAACCTGCCCACTCATGGATCTGGTGGAAGGGGAGGGGATACTGATGCATAAACAGGAGGTTCTTGCCATTAACAAATTTTCCTTAGTTACGCCTTAAGGGAATCCAGGCTACCTCAGCAACAAAGTTCCCCAAGCACAGTCTTCCTCTTCAATGGATAACAGCAAGTATTTATGCAAGAGGTGTGGAAAATTCTCTCTTATGAGACTAAGATCTCACATAAGGAAACAACATAAGCTTTAAAAAGAAGTACTATAAAGACAGCCTTATAAACAACCATAATGGTCAGGAACTGAAAGCCAGTCAAGCTCAAAGCATCAGCTTTAGTGCTACAACTTCCACAAATCTTAAATAATACTAATAAACGGGGTTTCTTTCCATTACCATTTAACCAGTGTTGTGGAAAGGCAAAGTCAGAGTCCTGAAACATGTTCAGCACAAAGGAAACTGCAGACGGACCAGTTAAAGGGCCTCAACAAGATCACCCTAAAACACAGACACAGTATACCAAATCAAGGCACTCACATGCCTAGTCTCTTCTTCAAATGATGCTGAGTGACAGCTGAAGAACAAGCATGTTTCAGCCCTTCAACCCACTGTGCTCCCTAAGCTGGTGCAGCCTCCAGCAGTACTCTCTCCCCAACAGAACAGGAGCTGTAAGAGGGGCTGGGAGACTCCCAGCTCCCTCACCAGGAGCAGTCAAGTCAGGGCATCCTCAACCAAGAAGACATTCAACACCCTCCAAGAAAATGTTGCAACTACAAACAAAAGGTATGGGATCTCTTGCAGCAGGCTCAACTTCAAACATAGAGTTGTGTGGCTGTGGGCACCTTAGAGAAGCTCACCCCTATTCTGAACAGCAATGGGGCCCACAGTTAGGGTGGGAAGCCCAGGTGGGGTGGGGGACACATGTCAGGGCCATGTGCAAAAAGAGGGCTCCGCGCAGATAAGGGAAAACCATGTGGAGGTGTGGGGGCTGCAGGTAGGATAGGACCCCAGATAACAATACAGGAATGACGTAGGGGTTTCAGGTGAAACCTCGGGTTACTGGGTGTCCAGGAAAAGGACCGTGGGTGAGGGACCTGGGTGGGGGTGGGGATCGGCATCTGGAGGGTCCCCGCAGCGGTCAGCACCGCGGACAGCGCCCGGCCACCTGTGCGCGGCGCCGGCCGAGCCGCTGGAGAGGGGGAGGAGATGAAAGAGGAGGAGGGGGAGGAAGGCGAAGAAACGGGGCCAGCCCAGCCCGAGCGGCACCCGGGAGGGGAGGCGAGGGCGGCGGGGACAAGGACGCGCGCTCCCCCCACCTGGGCTGTTGCTGGATCTCAGGCGCCTTCCACAGAGACACTGCAGCATATGCGAGCCTTTCTCCAGGAGAAGCCCGAGAATCCTCATGGATTTCACTTTGTGGCGCCCTCCCGCTCCTCGGAAAAGGGACCGGCCCCGGAGCGGCCGGCTTTCAGCGGCGGGGCACCGGCCCCTCTCGCCGCCAAACTTCCCGGCCCATCGCCCCGGCCTCTCCGCGCCCGTGGGGGGGGGGCCCGCCGCCACTTCTCGGGACTTCTCCGCCGGGGGAGGGCAGGCTTTGCCGGGAAGGGGGTCGGGCCAGCTGGAAGGACGTCAAGCCCTAGAAACACAAGCGGCCGGCTCCCAGCCCTGCCCCCTGCCGGCACAGCCCCCGCCGGGACCCCCCCCGCTGCCGGCGGGCTCGGCCGCTGCGCTCCGCCACCTCCGGGCACCTCCTGCCGCCGGCCCCGCACGGCTCCGCCGCACCCGAGTTGTCCGAGTGCCGCCCGCCGGCAGCGGGACTCGCAGCGCGGAGTGGAGCGCACCACGTGCGGGGGGCTCTGAATATGGCTTTTCCGGGGCTCCCTGCGTGGCACGAACCACGGGACCTGCAACGTGGCTAGGAACAGGACACACCTCTTGTCTGAAGTCACCAGTAGGAGCGTGTGCCTGGAAGCAGGAGTGTTCCTGCAAGCGCGCAGTTCACACAATCCTTGTTTACACTCAGGAATCCTAAAGCGACAGCTTTGCGGTAAGGCCGTGCCACTGAAAATTAAGGTTCATTCTCTCTTACGCAGCTTTAAACCATTGCAGTTACACCGTTGCAGACTTAATTCCACTCTCAGTTTTTGCGCTGCACAAAGTTGGGCTCACATTTCATGAGCCGGACAGCTGGGGAAGGGTGCTCACCCTAGAGCTGTGATAGAATTCTTAAGGTTGAAAAAGACCTCTAAGATCATCTAGGCCAACCATCCACCTACCACCTATATTGCCCACTAACCACGTCCCCCAGTGCCATACCTCTGCGGTTCTTTAGCACCTCCAGGGACAGTGACTCCACCACCTCCCTGGGCAGCCTGTGCCAGTGCACCACCACTCTTTCTGAGAGGAAATTTTTCCTGATATCCAATCTGAACCTCCTCTGTGCAACTTGAGGCCATTCCCTCTCTTCCTACTGGATGATTTATGGAACTTTGCATTGCAAAAGCCACCCCACGCAGGCTGCTTGGAGCATGGAATGCTCCTCAAAGGGTATACGAAAACGTCTCAGATGAACTTCTTCGCCTGAGTAGATTGCAATGGTCCACTGAAAGGTAGCTGCCTCTGGGACAAATCCCAGCCTTACACCAGGTGAATTTCTACCTGGATTACCTTGTGCTTACATACAGTTACCTACTTGTGCACTGGCTTTCAAAGCCTTCTCTGCACTTGCTTCTCCCACCACCCAGCAAAAGCAGATAGGCTTCCCTGACCAGCTGTTGGGACTGAAGCTTTTCTAGAGGCTGCACTAGGGATGTAACCAGCTTTTGGCCAACATTTGACATGGATGGGGGAGCGGAGTACAGGCTTTGTTGTTAACACTTGGTAGGATGTTCTTCAACTCAGAACAAAATGAAAGAGGCACAGCCAGCGTGTGGCTGCTGCACCAGGAATCCCACTAGGATGGAAAAGTGAAAGCTATGAATTACATGGAGATCAGAGGACTGAGGCACATAAACCCAGCCCAGCAAAATAAACATTGTTCTAGTGTGAGAGAGTGAGAGTCTGTTGAGGATTTGTGGCAAAATCAGTTTTTGTGGCAAAATCAGTATTTGTGAGAGCACCCGAGTCTTTCATGCCCTCAGTAAACACTTCAGTTTCAGTTTTCCTTTAGAATATGAAAAAAAAAAAAGAAATAGTGGAATTGCTGAATGTTTCATGAAATGGAAGCTCTTATTTTCCAGTCAGCTATACTCAGTGCAATAAAAACAGCACTTAGCTAGAAGGAAAGCCCATAACACTAGTAACACCAAGTTCAGGACTGTTGAAAGGATGCAGAGTAGCATAGATCCCAAGGATTAGTTATCAATAAACTGTTTTGCACAGGATCTGGCAAACTCATCAAATCACAGAAAGCCTATAGCCATCGTGGGAGATGAGAACAGTTTTGGATCTGGCAGGCGTGGGACAGCACAGTGAGAGCTGAAGTCAAGGTGCTCCCTGTGCATTGCAGCCAGTTTGTAGCTGCGAATGAGGGAGCTCTGAGTTAGCAATGCCAATGCTGAAGTGCAGCACCAGGTATCAGGACAGAAGTGCACTGATGTCATCTGTGTTAAGCTAGCATTGGAACAGGTAGGTGTAACCACTTGAACATGTGAGGACACGTGCATTAGGCAAGAAACAGAGGTTTGTAAGAAAAAAAATATTGAAGTTTGTGAGCTCTGTTCATTAAAATGACAGTTCTTGGGGAAAATAAACAGAACAAAATCCCTGCACAGCTACTAACAAAATAATCCCCATTTCTCTTTGGGTTTCTATCATCATGATGAGCCAGGCTTGATAGGCACTGATCTATCAGCACTTCTGTGCATGGCAGGCTCCAATGGAGTTGGTTCCTGATTTACAGCAGTACAGGAGAGCAGAATCAAACTGGTGGGAAGAATGAGCAAGTGTTACTTGACATTTCTGAAAGAGGGGCATGAGGACTGCATCGAGCACACATTCTTTCAAAGTGAGTGGGCTTAAGTAAGTTTAAACAGCAGGATGGAACAAAAAAATGGAAAATTATGATTCTTTAGGAATGGTGATGCATGATTCAAGTGTGTACATGTCACAAAACACTCAGTAATATAGTGTACCCAATTAGGTAAATCTTCTTCCAGCAAACAAAGCTTATGGAACTTGGGAAGATAAAGAGATCTGAGATAAATCAAGATATTATTGGATGAGTTAACTCATTTTAATCCAAAACCAAAACAAACCAAAATAAAATTTATTCCTCTGTGAAAGGCCAGCATACACCCAGACAACAGGACATAAATCTTGCCATGGATCCACTGATGCGCTTACATTATTAAATAATAATGAGAATGACATCTAAAAAGTTACTGTGAAAATGCTGCAGATAATTAAATTTTGCCCGTCAGTTGAACATGGGTGTTAGAAACGACAGTGCAGCGATTGCATTTGCTGGAACATAAAGAAAGCTGGGAAAGACTCATTGAGGTCAGAAGACAGTTGCAGGGAACACAGTGTCATGTGGTTCTCTCTTATTAAATTAAAATGCCATTGGCCTTCTGAAGCGCAGAACAGAAACGAGAATATGTTTAGGATTATGGAATTTAAATTAATACCTTCCACTAAAAAGAGGAATACACTGTGCTCTGATCGGAGAAAAATAAGGTGATTTAGCAGACAAGGCTCTTTGCTAGGTATTAAAATAGCATTATGTGCAGGAGTTTATCAGTTACTAAAACAAACAAAAAATGTCTACAAAAGCTTGCAGAAGAGACGAGTTGGGAAATGCCATTCCCTTCTATTCATACAAAGGCAGGTGATAATCTTTCAAGGCACTGGGTTCCATTCTGTTTCTGTTTTCACTACCTGCAGTCCTTTGAATGTTATGACTGGTAAACAGACAAGCAGCCAGCACATGTCATTTTCTTTGTGAGCCTCTGCCTTCATTGTATTTCCTGGCCAAGCGCAGGTGGACATGGTAAGAAATGTCCCGTTAGCTCTGTTCAAGTTGGCACTGATGCAGACTTTGGCCCTTGTCCCTCTTTGTAATTCTACACATCTCCCAGGGAGCACTTGGGGCTCATTTCTTGACACTCACTCCATGGATCCATCTGGGATCAATGATGGCAGATAACCACTCCTTCTCAGCATCTTTCATTGCCAGAGCTGTTTGAGCAAAGCCCTGGAACAGGCTAAAAAATTACATCTCTTTCCAGTGCAAGTGCTTATCCTGCTATAATCACAGTATTTCTGAGTATTTCTGCTTACCCATAGTGCAGCAGAGCACTAACAAGGAGGGATGGCAAGCTCTGTTTCCTTAGAGCCGTACTAACCACGCATGGCTCCTACTGCATCCAGCTCCACGAGGTATAGAGCACACGAGTGGGGAACTGCGGCACAAAGCTCAGGGGTTTGCTGAAGGTCACTCAACAAATTTGAGGCCAAGCAAGGAATCATCCGTCAGGTCTCATTCTGGTGACTTAGCGAGAGGATTAGCCTCTTCCTCATCTGTGTAAAATTGTGCCTGTTACAAGGCCAAGATAGCAGCTTTTCTGCTGGAAAGTCTACGTTGGAAAAAGTATACCACACACCTTCTAACAGCAAGTGGAAGAGGAGATAGGGAAAAAAGACAGCTTCATTTTGTACATCAGGTGAGAAAGACCAATTTCTTAGTTGCCGTTCTGTGCTCATAAAGCAGTGCTCTCATACGAACACATGGAAATGGGAACAACTTCCTCCACTTCTGGTGGAGAGACACGCTTGCTGAAATCTCAGCATCCTCTTGGTTCAACAAGGCAGGTTCAGAAGAAAAAGATGTCCACAGACTTAATCATTTCATAGGTTTATCCTCAGACATACAAAAATCTCGCAGTAGTAAGTACTTAACAGTTGCATCTCCAGAAATTAAACTTAATGTTGTATGCAAAGAAGGCTTTGTGTATCAATGTCTCGAGTCAGAGTTAATGGAAAGTGGTTGTTCAGGATACTTTTCAGCACAGTAATGCTTTCCCAGAAGCTGAAACTTTTAAGACTTTGCCAGACATATTTTGGCACTAGTGCCAGTGCCTTGGAATGGATACTGTGGAAAACAGAGTGAGAGCAGGGTACCATACATTGCTCTGTCCACCCACCTCCAGTGCCCTGCAGCTTTGCAGTTCCCTCATCCACAGGATGTCTCACAATGCATTTAAAAATCCTTGATCGATTTCTTCACAACCAATTTTTATAATAGGCTTCGGAAGCCAGTAATTCTGTTAGTTTCCTCCCTGTCTTTTGGCAAGGAGTTCTACAGGTTAATCACATACCGGGAAAAGCTCTCATTACTTTAAAACTGCTTCTTGGAAGCTCCATTTAATGCTCACCTTAGGAGTTATACTGTGAAATGGTAATTTCATGTTCTCCATGACAGTCATGGCTTTATACGCCTCCAACGTATTTCCCTTCTCAATTGTTTCATTTCTGAAGACACTGAAAATGTCTGATCTGTTTCATCCCTCCCTGGGCAGCAGCCATTCCGTATGCTCTGCTGACCTTGTCGCAGTTTCCTGCATCTTTCCTAGCTCTATTCCATTTTTTGAGACAGAATAACTGGGGCTGCAGGCAGCATTCAAGGTAGGAGTGCAACAGGGATTCCTAGCATCGTGTAATGATAGCTCCCATTTGCTCTCAGTACCTCTCCCAGTAATTTTCACTTGTTTCTGCTGAACTAGCACTTTCAGAGATACCCACAGCATCTCTGAGGTCTTTTACCAAAGACAAAATGGCCTCAGTAGCACCCCTGATCATTAATGACCATGAATTATTATTTTTTTCTATCCATGGGTGGACTCTCCTGCACAGTTCAGTTTATGATGCTGTTAGCTCACCAGATGCCCAGTACCAGGAGATCCTTCTACAACTCATTCCTGCCCACTTCTGCTTTCCTTATTCCAAATGATATTGTTCTGCTCAGCAAAATGTATCTCCTTTCCATCTTGTTCATCAAGACCATTTAGGACCATGGTGGATCACACAGCTCTGTCTCCACTGATAGTTTCCCCACTCGGGAAACTTGACCCACGTACATCGAGAAAATCCCCAGTGAGGGGAACATTGCAGAAATCCAAGTCCATGACTTCAGGTGGATCACCTCTACCCTGATGCTCAGGGCTTGCCAACATATCAGGAAGGCAGGATCCTCCAGAAGAGCCCCATTGCCCTTCCCCAGACAGTCAGAGCTGACTGCCAGACCCCCATGGAGTGAGAAGCTGTGATTTTTCATGGGCAGATGAATTTCAATGCAAATCCCCAGACACTGTCACTTTGCCCTTCACACCTGAGAATGGCAAAAAGCACCATAGAGGTGCCCTCCTTGCAGGTGTGATTCCTCCACCAGCTCTGCTTGCTGCTCTGCATTCAGCCTCTCAGAAGGGAAAACTGACAGGAAGGCAGGAGATCTCCTCCTGCTTGCTGATCTCTTTGGGCTCAGAGGTTGTGAGAGAGGAAAGCAGATTAAAGGGCCATAATGCGGTCAGCAAAGGGAAGTTCTGACCCACAGCGCCCCGGTAATTGAGGTTATTAATCCACAGCAGGCAGCGATGGCTTTGCCTGAGATGTGAGCCAAGCTTAGAGGGCAACAGCTCCTCATCGTGCCAACAGGCTTGGAGGGTGATCTCAGTGGAGTGAGCCCATCACTGGATGCCTCGGGGCACCTTGGCTCCTGTGCCTTCAGCAGGTGGCTGATGAGGTGAAACCAGTGCCAGAATGGGTGCATCTTCTAAGCTCAACCAGGATGTGCTCTTGGGTTGGTTCATCCCCAGTGCACTGCATGAACTGTGAACAACCGGCAGGCCCCTCTCCTCATTTAGGAGTGCAACTAATCCATCCATTTCCCAGAGGAAGGCTGGGAGGTTTAAGAAAGAAGATTTTCTGAGGGCAAATGTGAGAGATGTTCAAGAGTGCGGCTGAGATTGGGCACTACAACCCCCATCTGCCCACTTCCAGGGGCACTAAGAGCTTGTTACTGTCTTTCAGATCTGAAGCATTTTATTCAGGCATGGTGACATAACACATGTGCCACAGCCTCATCTAGACAAGCAAGCACTTCCCTGCCTAGCTCCCTGCCTTGGGAGAAACAGCACAAGAAATGCTTTTTGCTTCAATTCACAGCAGCTCAGATCACAGCGAAGTCACAACCAGGGCACTACAATTCAGACCTTCACTCGTTAACTGACCACTGAAGAGCACACAAAGTCTCTCTGGAAGCAGACTGCACTGGCAGGGCCACTCCTCTGCAGCAAACAGCTCCCAGCTCCACAAACACAGCACCGCTACAGCAATGGGGTCCTTGCCAGACCCACATAGGGTCTGGTGTTATGTTTGGGAAAAGTTTTTTTCTGAAAATCTCTCTCTCCTGCAGTTCAGTCCTCACTGGAGTCAAAGAAAAGATCCTCAGACTTTCTCAGGAAACACTGTTACTTTTGCTTCGGACAGGTGCTCCAGAGAGATCCAATAATCAGCACACTCTCGTTTCCTTAAAATGACATTTCCTAAAGTCTTTCAACTTTGCTGAAGTATTTTGTTTGACAATATGATGAAAATGAAGTCTCAAGGAGCAGTGTTGACCTTATCAAAATGAAGCATTTCTGTAAGTTTCTCTTACCATATGTGGCAACTGCATGGTATCCAGGAGTGCTGGCTGGCACTGGTGTGAGCAGGGAAGAATGCGGCTCCCATCCTCTTAGGACACAGATTCCACACCGCTACATGTGACAGCTGCAGCACTGGCAACGCCCCCGTGTGATCATTTGGGGTTCTTTCCTGCATTTGACTGAGGTCTTTTAAGGTTTACATTGTTAGTTTCTCTCTGCAGCCATTAGAACCAGAAAATAACTAAATATGTCAGGTTGCGATTCTTACGCAACCGCGTGGGGACTTAAGAAAGGCCCCAAATCCTCTAGAAGTTAGCAACACCAGTTTGCAATATTCACACCAGTGACAGGTAACATCGTCAGCTGCCGAGGATGGGAATCTCTGCTGACTTGTGACATGCTCAGTAATGGCCTTGTTCTGCTTCTGTTGCACATAGGGCAGTGCCAGCCCAGACAGAGGCTTACACTGATTCTCAGCCCTTGGGAAGTCTTGCTCCCTTATGGGAAGGTAAAAACCCTTTTTTCCATGACAGCTGGAGATATCTGACTTATGCTGGAAAATAAATTCCAGCAAGTTCCATCTCAAAACGTGGGTAATCTGACAAAACGTGAGCAAAATGAACTCAAGTGATAGATGAAGCATCACTCAGGTGAAGATTGCTACAGCACGAGGCAAGAAAGAGGAAATTACAAAAGATGAATGAGCAGAGGGTGGGATTTCAAGAGAGAAATAGAATATGGGAGGCAAATAATCCTGTATATGAGCAGATAAATCAGCAAGATGTTACATCAACAGGGAAACATGGACAAGGGATGGCCAAGAGCCATGAAGTTAAATCTCTGTGCTGGTTGTCCACCTCCGGACAGTAAAGTTGAAACCCTGGGCGATGCACAAGGCACGTGTGAGGGGCCTGGCATGGCACAAAACGCAGCTCATCAGAAGCTAACACTGTAACTGCGGTACAGAACTGACCAAGGGCTGTAGGGGGAAAGGTCATATCAGAGGATTTACTGATAACATCTGAGATCGGGGGCCAAATTCAGACCAGGCACAGACTGATACTGCTCCATTAGGTCTGAATTTAACCCCCAAGTTTCAAGCACTTACTTATTTTTATCACTTTCAAGATTCAAAGCTGGAAGGATAAAGCTGAGCTGCTGTCCTGCCCATGCATGCCGGGCTGCCTGTGAATCACCAAAACACACCTTGCCTAATTCCACCTTAGCCTGTGAATGGCATGTGGCCAGTGCACCTTATCTGGCCACTTGAGGAAAGTCAGCACAGCTCATTACCTGCTGAAGCTATTGTCAGAGCAGCTGCACCCGCTCTACTGCAGGACATGTTCGGCCTCCAGCCAGCCCTACATTACCCTTATGCCTGTCTGCATTAAGACAGCCACAGACACTGTCCAAACAAGTGTCACAGAATGCTAATTGATACATTTTAGGAAGCCTGTCCAGTTATTTGCAACCCTGAGATGAGAAAGCACCTGCAGAATAGAAAATGACAAGTGTAGACCTAGGTCATCCCGAGTTCTCAGTGCTGCCCATTTCTTGCTGTGAGCAAGGGGCACTGCAGCCTTTGCTCCTCATGCCAAAAAGGCTGCATCCTACAAATTCAGCATCATAAATGGGAAGAAACATTCAGTGTAAGGAGCCACGAGGCCTCCCTTTGCTCTACCTGATTGTGTGGAAGGCCATGTCCAAGTCCCAACATCCAGAGGCTTGACTCTTTCCCCACCATTTTGGTTCCTTTCCGCTATCCTGACTTTCATAGAAGATCTCCGCCCCTCTCATCACTCAGCTGCTGTGCACAGCTTTAGCAGGATGACTCAGGCCTAGGAAATGCCAGCTCAATTCCCCCCTGGCTGTATTGCAAACACTTATCTCCAGAAGGTCCTCATGGGTCTAGACTGGGACTGCTGGGCCAGGGAGAAGGAAGCAGTTGTTGTTTTGTGAGGAAAACTGGCCCATAGCCTGCCCAAGCCACAGCTCCTGCTGCTTTTACTCTGGCCCAGCTCACCCCCACTTAAGTCTTGCTGAAACAGCTTGCTGTAAAAGACAGTATTTGTACTTTGTTTTCCAGGATGTCAGAGCCAGGACTTACTGAGCAGTGCCAGGCACACTGCTAGGCAGCACGCTGCATTTGCTTGAGGCTAGGAGGGATGGAAAGGTCAGCTCCCAGGCGGGATCTTTCCTTTCCCCTGCTGAGTTACAGCACATGGCACTGTCACATCATCTGGTTTTATTCCCCTGTGCTCAGCGTTAGGCCGTAATGAAACCATAAGAAACCCAGCATCACTCAGGAGTGTATGAGAGTGCTCTGGTTCTGTTCTGCAGAGCTGGATTGCACTGCGTGCAGTGCTGCAGGGAAGAGCCCAGTACTAAGAGACAAGGCTCTCCATTTGTATTTGCTTCACTTCTGCAGCAAGAAAGAGCAGGTTTTTGAAGTGGAAGGCAAAAGCAGGATTGTTCTCAAGATACCCTCTGTGGGACAGATTGCCCAAGATGCCTTTCAGAAAAGTTCCTAAAAAGGGTTCTCAAGCCTCTGAGCAGCTGCATTCTGCCTGGCAGAGTATCCCCAGGCTGGGGCAGGAGGGCACTGGAGCTGCACCTCTGCTCTCTTATCTGGGCCCAAAGAAGTGGGAACAAAGCTCAGCAAGCACAGAGAAGATGCCAGCCTCTGAGTTTCCAAAGAAAATGTGGCCTTTGATGATAGGCAGTGCAGATGCCAGCTTTACTTGCACACCTTCGGGTATGTGCCTGGTAATGGGCCTACATTAAGACAGAGTAAATTAATAATCGAGCAATCTCTGAGCTGACGTCTGCTCCAGCCTGTGGGATGGTTCTGAGCAGCAAAAACTAGAACAGAGCAATTCCTGGGGAACAAGTCATAGGGAAAAGCCTGCACTGGTCTGTCAGGACTGGAGGCAGCTGTACCTGGGTAATCTCTCATTTTAAAGCTTCTCCCTTCCCACCTCCCCTGCTTGCTTCCCCGCTTAGGTCCTTGCCTTGTGGAAACTGTTGGCTCATGCCTGTTGTAGTCTATGATCTCTTCTTAGTGCCACTCTCACCGAGGGATGCAGGATTCATGCTGAGGCCAGGAATTCTCCCAGGGATATGCACACCAACTGCAATCAATGGAGTTGGACACATGCTGGCTTGCCCAAGATGAACAGTACTGTGTATAACACTACAAGGAATATTTTCCCATAGGTTAATAATTGCACTGAGATGGGCTCTTCGTTGCTGGTAGCAGTAGGGGTCACTGTAGTGTGTGATAAGTGGGAGGAAAAAAATAAACCTAAAAATAAAAAACTAAGGGAAAAAAGCCAACAAGCTGAAGCACCTTGTGACAACTCACCCCAGAAGCCCTGTCAGTGTGCCAGGACTGCACTACTCGGGAGCTGGGAGGGAGGAAAAACTGTCCACTGTCTAATGCTCAAGAGCTCTTTAACCCACTCCATCTACAGCTGCTTTCTGTTCCTGGCTGCTTTTAACCTAGTTTTCAACTTCCAGAACTCTTATTTCTGGCTGCAGCTTTCATTAGCAGAGACATGTTCCCCATTCAGCTCCTTCCAGAGATGTAGGCTACATCCCCAAAGTGCCTTTGGGAAAGTCATCTGAGGGTGCAGTGCCCTGGAAAACAGGGAGGAATGTAGCTTCAGGAGCTCATTTTCCCCCGCAGTTCTCAGGAAGTAAACCCCATTGGTGAGTCTTTTAGATGGGATTATTCTTTCCTAACCATTGTCTATTTTATTTCCAAACCTGATGGAAGAGTGTGTTGAGGACACTCTTTTCCTTTTCTTCATTTCTTTCCTTCTCCTTTTGGCAGTGGTAGTTGGTACAATGCTACTTGCTCTGGTTTTCCAAATCTCCATTTCTGGTACAGGCATCTTGGGAAGAGCTTTCCTTACACAAAAAGTGTCTCTATTGTAAGTGCATGGAAATGCAACAACTTCCAGGATCCTCAGTGGTCACTGACCCTCAGCCCAGTGGGCCTTCCTGCTGATCCAGCTGCAGGAAAATCCAGAAAACAAAAATCCAGGAAACAATTTTTCCAGTCCCAAAGCTCTGTAACCACGTATGCGTAGCAACGCACTTAGTTCAGGTCTGCTGGGATTCTTCATCAGCTCACACATCCAGGCAATTACACAGCCTGCAATGCTGAACAAGACTAAACACAGTCCAAAACACAGCCCAAATAAGTTTGCATGTGCCTGCAAAATAACAGTGTAAGACATACCAATGACCACTGGCACCAGCTCAGAAGATGTCTTTGGTTTAGGAAAGCAGAAACTCCAGAAGACGGATTGGGGATGTTGGACATCAGCAGCAGAGCTGTTCCCCCATCAGCTATGCACAGTTAACAAATCTTTATGGTACATATTGCAGAGATGTTGCATTTCTGTCCTCTTTTCCCAAGCAGAAGTACTGCAGTAGGACTGATACGGGCAGCCCCACAAGTCTCATGCAAGCAGCCCAAAGACCATGAAAGGAATCACGTTACAAGTGAGCTTGACACTCAGGGCTTCTGGTACCATGCCTTGGCTCGGATATCTCCCCAAGAAAAAGTACTTTGAAACCCAAAAGCACATCCCATCTGCCCACACTGATTGCTTTTCCATCATCTCCTGTGGGCTTTGCCACAGCTTTAAAAACAGCAGGTTTGGCCTGATGGAGATCAAACCACCAGAGGCTGGGTTGTTGGCAGTCACAGCCTATTTGGTGACTGCAGTAACCAAAGCTCCTGCATCCCTTTCCTCTGCCTGAATCACAAAAAAATGTTTTTCCTTTAAGGTGGCCTTCTAGTTGTGTTTACTACCCTACCTGGCTTGTGGTCCTCCCCCCTTTTCAGGGGTTCTGTAGGCTGATCCTGAGAGCAGCACAGTAGGCGCTGGCTGCCCTCCACTCCAGACCTCTGCCAGGCTGTGAGATGGACGGAGCTGATTTAAAACGTACTGTGACTTGCAGCAGTGTAAGTCACTAACAACAATCATTCTGCTGAATGTAACTGCCCGCATCCCAAAGGACTTCAGTGCAGCCGATTCACAAAGAGAAGAACAAAAGAAAAACAGCACTCAGAACACACAAATGCTCTTGTATTTCACGTCATCCCTTGTCAGACCCAATCTCTGCAATAGTCTTGCAATTGGATCTCATTTGAAAACCTTTATAAATCATCTCTGTTTGTATGGGAACTATTGAAATGCCCAGTACAGACACCCATCAGGGAGAAGTGCACGCTCTCCAGCAGCGCCTTTACACTGCTTTTTTTGTGCCTTCTGTGCTGTCACATGCCAACCTCACAGCCCAGAACATTTCAGCTGATCAGCTTTTTGCTTCTTACAACCAAGGTGCCTCTCTGAGCTCTACCTGGTTGACAACTCAATCCAGCCTATGAGTCCCTACTTAACTGAACACTGTTTTGGAAACACGTGACTTTTCAAACCCACGCAGTGACAGAAAACCCAAGACCAGGAACTAAAAGCATGAAATTATTAAACAACAAAGGTAATAAAGCACTGGAACAACTTAATGAGGTGAATCTTCCATCGCTGGAAAATTTAAAACCAAGAAGGGATGTTTTCTATATTCAATTCTGCACTTCAAGCAGGAGTCAATTGAGGGCAGTGCTGTGAGTTGTTCCTGCAGGAGGTCAGATTGAGATCACAGGAGCTTCTCAGAACCCATAACCCAGGAATTAATGCCTGGGAAGAGTTTCTTGTAAAAATCTATCAAACCACTGACCTTTAAATCCCCACCTAGGACTCCTCCACCAGGACGCCACAACAAGGGAAGATGGAAAAGAGGGGAAAAAAAGCCCAAAACAACAAACCCAGAAGTTACTGAATAATGAATACCAAGGCACAATGCCAGGAAGATGAAGGTGTGAGCACTACTCTCCACCAGGCTGAATAGGAACTATTCTGGGCTCCTGAAGATCATGGGAGTTTTGCTATTATTGACTTCACTGGTACTCAGTTTGTGTCCTCTGCAGCTGAGCAGAGGACACAGCTTTGCATTCTGCAGGGCTGTGAAGCCAGTATCGTTCCCAGACACAGAGCAGTCCCATGGCACAGCCACCATAGGTACAAAGCTCTTATCCATTCATTTTAACCACCAGCCAAGCTGTCTTTACAGTTCCAATGCCAGGATAAAGGAATCTGAATATAAACAGAAGGAAAAAGAAAAACAAAACAAAGCTGCCCTGCCATTATTATTGTTTTGCTGCTTTAGAATCAGGAAAAATAAAAATCTCCATCATCAGATCTGAGTTTCTCAACACATCTCATATAAAAAGTTGGCAGGGGATTGTGCAAGGATAAAAAAAATCTACCACACAAGTCCTCAGAAAGCCACCAGAGGGTAGCAAAACATTTTAGAGAGCAGCTAACAGGCGCCCAGACAGAGCGGCCAGATCTGTACCTACAGATCTCCTCACCTTCTGGTTGCCAGTTCAGTTATTTGGGGAAGTTACATTTTTATTCACACCCATCCATTTCTTTTTCAAAGATGCTGCCTTGATTGCTTTGGGGGAAGAGAAGGGAAATTCATATTTCATGTTATTCTTACTCTGCCCCTTGGGAAGAAATTTGCTTCTCCCTAATTTCCCTCAGTGTCTCTCTGCACCACCCACCCCAGGCCAACTCTCCCCTACAGCAGAGGGCAGCGTGCAATCTCTTGAGGTTTTGACTTTCTCAAAGCTGTGAAAAGTACAGAAGAGGGAGAAACAGGCCATTTTTGTAAAGCTCTCCCCACCTCTCCAAAAGTCCACCTTGGAGATTCCCATCCTAGTCACATGCAAAATCCCTCAGCATCACAACTGCCCCATGGGGCCAAAAAGCCAACCACGTCCTGAATGTTCTCACATCTTTTCTGCTGAATGTTTGCGTAGCAAGACTTGCAGAAGCCTGTTTTTAGAAATTATTATTATCATATCATATCCCATGTGTGAAATTGTCAGCAGGATTATTCAAGCCAGGATGCAAGCAACCCTTTGCCCCATTTGGAGAAGTTTGTATGGAGCAAAGAGACCAGCCTGGAGCTCAGCAAAAACAAATGAGTCTGGCTTTTAAATAGCTAACTTTTCCATGCACAGTCTGCAGGAACCAAAAATAGCTCCTGAATATTTCAGCAAATCATTCCCAATAATTAAAATTGTGATGTGTTTGCTGTCAATCCCAAATGCGGTGAGAGCCATCAGATATATTATTCACTACAAATTATTCATCCAGCTGCATTTGCAGAGTTGAAAATTTCCGTTCACTTAGAGCTAAGTTCAAAGAATACGTCAAGCCTCTACTTTCATTGCTAACAAAAAAACCCAGACAAATTAACCTTCCCTTGCCCATCCTATTTATTAAATACAGGTATATCTCACCTAGTAGGTTAACACTGTAGTGCAGCTGACACATTGCATCGATTGTCAGGTTCTATCTGTTTGGTGCAGCTGCTTTCAGTGCATTTTATGGAGACAGAAGTCATTAAATGTTTTTTTATGCAAGCTGTACTCCAAACTGGAGCATCAGACTTGCTCTGCCCAGGTGATGTGCCACATCTGAGGATCAGTCCTTTGCCACAAGGTCAGGAAGCAGTGGAGGCAGAGGAAACGCTATCTCAGAGCTCCAGTTTTAGCATGAAACAACTACTTTGTGGGAAACCTGACTGCCAGCCTTGCCCCATCAATAGTTGAAATGAGGCATTTATTCACACGCTCCTTGAAGCAGGCACTTTATTCAAGCTGAAGACCTCCGAAGCACTACCTTCTTGCAGTACTATGGAAAATCTCTTGCATCATCCAGATCCAATCCAGCAGCACTCTCCACATTTTTAATTCATGCAGAAGATGTAATGGAGAAGCGGAACACAGGCTCAGCACAAGAACACACTCTGGGCAAGGTCTATTTAAATGTCTTTTTAAAGAAAGTATCCAATATTTAAAAGTGTCTTCATTTTCCTGTACCTGAGATTAGGACACCTCAAGAGGACACCATACTTTGAAAGTACAAAGCATCCCTGCTAGAACAGTCAGAGCACAGGCATCTCAGTTTGAGTCTCCCCACTATCTGCCCAGCATGTCTGGATGTTTAATATAAATGTAACTACAAATCACTCAGTCAAGCTCTCCCTGATCTCACCTGACACTCCGGAACAGAAGACTGTGAGCTAGAACAGACGCTTCCTCAAACTGGTATGTTTGAGGTATGCACTTTCAAATACAGAACCTCTTCTTTTCATCATTTTGGCCCCAGTAGTCTTGGTGTGTTTTACAACACAAGAGAAAGCTGTTGTCAATGGCCAAAACAAAACAAATATTTGGCAAAACAAGCCATAAAACATGTGTTGTTGTGAAATAGATTAGGAGGACTGCATTTCATTGCTATTGCATGACAACCACTTTCTTGATCTCACTCATTGCCCCATGCATTGGGAAGCCATAACCTGTTTAACTTTCGCTACACCAAATTACGTACATCTTCACAAGACCACTCTCTTCCTTCTCCAACTTGCAAAAAGCACAAAGAAAAATCTTCCTTTTCTGAAAAACTGGCAAAGAGTATGATGGGCAGCCCTCAGAGTCCTCACCTGGCTACTGTCTTGCCATTGCATGAGCCTTGCCCATTTGGGGTTCAATCCGTGTCTAAATCCTCTACTTCCAAACCCATGGGGAGCTCCACTGAAGTTATTGTGTGAATACAGACAGCAGCTCTATTCAACTTTTGTGAAGAATCTCCCACCTTATAAGCCTTTACAGTGGGGAGTTCAAGATGGATGCTCCTTCCCTGGAAGCGTCCAAGGCCAGGCTGCATGGGGCTTTGAGCAACGTGGTGTAGTGGGAGGTATCCCTGCTTATAGCAGTGGAAGTTGAACTAGATGATCTTAAAGGTCTCTTCCAATGCAAACCATTCTATGATTCTATAATAAGGTAAATGCAATTACTACTTCGTGTCTTCACTAAGCGTGATTTAGACCTCCGTTTGGTGAGAGGGAAAAGGACAGAGCTTAGCTACCAGCTAAGCAAAGCACTAGGCTCTGCATGTATCCTCAGCCCCTCACCCCTCCTGTTTGCAGTCTGCATCTGTATCCATGTAGTTCAGTTCTACTGGACTTGGGGAACCATAGGTAGGCAAACACATCTGCAACACAAACAGCACATCACCAATTTCTCTGGTCGCTCACAGATTGGCTGGGGAGAATGCCACTTCAAAACTAAGTGTATAACTATTGGAGATGATGTAATGTGAAAATCTGGAGGGACATTAATATCCTCTTTGGGAAATGACGCTGATGATATGGGAAAACAGCACATCAAAGTCACAGATCCCTGCTGAGCATTTCTCCTCCTCGGCAATGGGTCGCGCTGTCATTCCTGAACATCACCTCGGTGGAGAGAAGGACTTCTTGGGGGAAGGAATCAGCTTGGAGAAACACAAGCCACTTCCTTCAGAAATACACCCACAGACATGCCAAAGGCCAGGACAAGTTCTGCACATTGGGCCATAATTAAAACTTCTAAGTAGCTACAGTTCTCTATTGCTTTCACTTGTTACATAAAAGACTGTCAATTTAAGTAACGATCTTCCCCACACTGGCATGTCTGCACAAACAGAGAATTAAAACACTGATGGAGCTGGATGGATGATTAGCTCAGGGAACAAGAAACCCCATCAGGAGGTCCAGAGCCTACTTCCACCCTTGCTGCTTTTGACTTCCGCAGAACACTGTGCCAAGCCTAGACCACAGCAGAGGCCTGGACATTAGTAAGTTCTTCCAGCCCAGCAGATGCCCTCCCTTGGTCAAACACTCCCTTTCTATTGAGGATCAAGGGAGTGCTGTTGCAAACTAACTGGCAATTGAAGCTCAAGCTTTGACGTGCTGGCTTTCCAGAAGTGCTGAGAGATGAGGCTATCCCTTACCTGGGATACGTATGACATACTAATAAAAACAGTTAACTCTGGCTTCTCACTCATGGAACATCCGCTGAGAGTCTTTTCTCAGTTCTGCAGCCAAAGTGGCAATTCAACAGCAGGTGAATACAGACAGGGAAGAGCAAGGAAAGATGAACAAAACAACAGAAGAGTTAAAGACAAGTTTACACTGACAGAAGAAGCACAGAAGTGCAGTGGGAAGGCAATGGCATTCATTTTCAGATTCGAATAAGCGAGAACTGTACAAAATCTGGACCTGAGGCTAATAAAAGCAAAGGCTTACTAACAGTGGTTAGATCACACATGTTCACGTGGAGCCTGCCTAGGTAGCTCAGGCTGCAACACTTTGAGCAAAGAGTATATTAAAAAGGTGGGTTAGGAGAAGCCTTAGTCTAAAAGTGACTGCTATTAAAACATACAATTGCCTAGACTTCATATTGCTTCTGCCCCATTCAGCTGCTAGACCTTAACCTGGAAAAAGTGATGCAGAACTAAAACCTGAGATGGCAAATCTCTTCTCCACAGAGCAGAAGGTGCAGTCAAGGTATGAGGGCTGCAGCTTTGCTCTGTAAGCTCTTTGGGAAGATACAAGTCTGCTCCTGTAAAACTGAGATCTCACTATAATAGAAATTATCCAGGAAAGGAAACGACAACAGCAAAAATACAGCAAGGCAAGAGCTTTCGATCTTTGCCCCTTTGCATCCCTGTACTAACAAAAATTCTCTAAGTAAAACTCTTACCACCAGCTATGAACATCCTCACTTGTGAGGCTAATATTTCAGCCCAGTTCTACATTCGGCTTTGATTCATACGCATCATTGCAGACTTGGTTCAACAAAGAGCTCAAAACAGTAGTTCAGACCCACTTACAGTTCAAGGAAAAAAAAACGATGTGGCTTCAGTGAGTTTTCAGTCCACTTGAAATTTCGCCCCAGAGTTACCAGTAAAATTGGGGCTTTCTTCTCATCCTCTGATCAGAGCTGCAGTGCAGAGATCAGCTGGGAGTTGGGGCTGGGCAGGAGCCCGCTGCTCCTAAGGGGATTTTCATCTCTGGTGTTTACAGAGCACTGCTCTGGGGACTACCTAGCGTAACCTTGTGAGTGCCTCCAAAGACTGGATAATGCCATGCATGCCTTACAGGCCTTTTGGGGGTATGCACACAGCAGTGCTCACGCAGCTCAGTGGGGTTTTACCCATTTTTTCCTGCATTTCCAACACTGATGAACCACTACCATCACCCTCCGTTCCCACCTGGTTTGGTCCCTCTGGTTTCTGCATAATCTGTGCAGATGTGGGCCCCAGCACTCCCCCAGAACAAGCTCTCATCTAGCCAGAGCTTATGGATTTCTACTTATTTCATCCAGCTGCCCAGCTGTGTTTTCCCACAAAAGGACAAACAGGGAGCCCTGCCTGCCCTGCCATTCACATGTCTCCAGTGAGCCCCATGTTATGTCTGCCCACACTGCTGCAGATACTTCAGGCTTCTTGGGGGAGGCCGAAATGGCACTAGGCACTGGTGCTCTGAAGCTGAATCTCACCCAAAAAGCCTTTCCAGACAATCTTGTTTTCACCTTAAATCAGATGACGCAACTCAAGCAGAATTGTCAGCAAATGCTTCTGCTCCTGCTAAAAGCCCTGTGTCAGGAATGAACGGTAGATTGGTACATCTGTTCTTAGCCCAGCTTTAGGCATCTCTAAGAGCCTTTCCAATAGCCCTAACCACCTCAGAAATGTGTCACCCCTTCTGTCCCATCCCTCCCGACATCTTCCCTGAAATGAGTCAGAGACATGCCAGATGAGATGATACAGAATAACGACAGCCAGGTGCTTCTCAGGATTCAGTACTTGCCCTAAAACGCTGCAAGTCTCTCATTTTTTTCTGCATGCACAATGCCGACAGGGACCCTGCAATGCCTGAAACACCACTCCTCAGACAGAATTTCCATAACCACTAACATTCCCACATTCCCGGCATGGTCTGGCTGGTATCCACACAGAAAAGAACACAGCCCTCAGCTCGGGGCTGAAGCTGCAGGGTGTGACAGTGCTACACGCACCTAGGAAGAAGGATGCGTGTTCAGCCTGCATTCTGCCATATGTGCACACAAGTGCAGGCTGAATGTTTCTTCCCAAGCAAAACTTTTTTTTCTTTTTTTGTGATAACGACATTTTCCAGAAAAGAATGCCATTGCCACTATTTTTTTTTTTTTTTTGCTGTTCCACTTTTTAAAAAGTGTAGTGGTTTTGCTGAGTAGGAAAAAAGTTCACATTTCCCACTAAGAAAAACGTGTGGGAAAATAGAATTTGCAGAGCATGTGGCATAACAGGAAAGGATTGTCAGATTACCTGGAGAACTGCTACTTGCCTCCACTAAAGCTCTATTTTGGTTCAAAGCCCTGCTTGCAAATTCTCGGTTAGGGAGCAGATAATACCGACTTTCTTACAGTATTTACTGCATAAGAAATAGAGTAGCCTCAAAAATAGGATCTCTATAAGCTTCTGATTCACGTATTTGCCATTTAGGGTTAGTAGGTATATATGTGCCTTTAATGAAGTTATAGAACATCATAAAAAAATCATCTGATTCGCAGTTCTATCTATGGATTAAGCTGAGTGTGCGGTGGCTCTGTGAGCGTGCTTACAACGCAGCCCTCGCTGCATTCTAAACACAATGCAGCAGAGAAGCCACAGGCTGCAATGGATCACACCACAAATGTTCTTCCAAAGCATTAAAACCCTTTTTCCATAAATTGATCTGTACCCCTATCACATCCTGCTTAGAGGCGATGAAAGTTCAGTTTCTTCTTTCTTCTAGCTGATTTTAATGTAACTTTGCAGCTAGCAAAAACTCTGATAGGAAGTTCTGTAAATTAAGATTTTAAAGAGGAAGTTAGGTAGAAAAAGATCTGCATCTAAAATTTGTTGATTAAACACGCTGGCTGCATCACAAAGACAGCGTACCACAGTCTCAAACCATCCAGCATCCTCTAATGGCGGCAGGCAAAAGGCTCTGCATCGCTAAAAACCTGAGTCACAGAGCTTCACGCAGGAACACTGAACTAGATGTGGCATACCACAGGATGGGCAGAGCAACACCACGGACTGCCCATAGAATAGCAGCTCCTGGTTGCAGCTTGTTTGCAGGGAGTCAATCTCAGACCCCAAACCTATATGAAGAAGTCATTCCAAAAGATTGCTTTGGCTTGTAGAGGTAATAAATTCCTTGTGTTTTTGCACTCAGAGATGCATTTAGAAAACAAGAAACAAAAGCTACTAGTTTTCAATGCATCATCCTCATGAACAATGAACACTGAATCCAACAAGGTTTGAACATGATCACTGAAACCAACAAGGTTTCAATGAAAAACCACAGCCTCTTATTCATGCCCATCTATCAACCTATAAACACACAGAGAATAACCACAGAAATGAGGAGCTTGGCACCCTTGAAACCTTCCTGAGTGCCTTCCGGAGCACTCCCTTATATCCATACACCATCGGTGGTCTTCAAAACAAAGTACATGTTATTTGGCCTGAGAGGGGACAGCAATCTCAGAAGTATGAATTCAAAATTATTAGGAAAGCTGGCGAAGCATGACTGCCATGCAGATTTTCTTTCTACTTCTCAGTGGAGACAGAATGAATTGATTTGTCCTAGTGTAGAACCAGAATACCAAAATACTATACCTAGAAATATCTTTGATGCTGCATGCTAATGCTGTATGTTTTGCATATATATAAAAAAAGACAATGTAGAAATAATACTATGGAAAGAAATGTTTATGATTTTATGGTCCCAGCTCAAACTTTTTTCTCCTCTAGCAGCCATAAGCATGCCAAGTGAGATCCCAATCCAACCATGAGCCAACCTGGGCATCACACTGGTGCTGACACAACCATATGGTTAGGAAGTTTTTTTCTCCCTCCGCTAAATACCACCTCACATCCTGTAAGCAACATCTTATGACCCTTATCAGCATCAACTGCAAAAGGCATCTACTTTCAGCAACAGAAATGAAACGGGTACAATGAGGTGTAAGGATGGCTGCCCATTCTTACAGCTGCTCCCAAGGGCTTACTGATGGGAGGGCACCACCACATTTTAAAGGAGCTACTTGTGTAAATGCTGGCAACGAGGCATGAGGCAGAGAAGATGTAGAAGAAGCACGAAAAAGGAAGAGAGAATTTGGGATCTTCCTTTACCAATGCTCCCAGAGATACTTTGGACTCTCAGCAGCAGCAGAAAGTAAGGGTGGATTTACATAATAGAAAAAATAGGATTGGCTTTATGCAGGGACACCCCAGATCCTACCCATGTGCAGATACTTTCCTGATCTGCTACAATCACTGTAAATCACTTCCAAGGGACACAAAATGCTGCCACTGCACAGCGAGGTACTGCTTTACAGAAAACACGTGTGCATGCTGCTACCTCTGAGGAAGGGAGCAATGAGGAAGGGGCAGTTGGAAGCACATGTTGGGAAGCTGTTGCTGCATGAAGGTCCTTCAGTGACTTAGGTAAAATAAATTTGACAGCTCAGATTTTTAATCTAGCAAATCTGCCATTGCAGTGGGCACTAACAGGAATGGAAGGCACAGGAGAAAAGCCAAGTGCCAGCAAAGAGAAGATAAGAGAAAGGCCTCATCCCAAGAGATGGCACAGGATATCGCCAGCTGTGATGGGACATCAGGCCCAGGGCTGTCAATCCGCAGCTCTTCATAGCGATGACAGGCCTAGTCTGGAGAATGTGAGACTGATCTTTGGGTTCAACTAAGTGTGAAGTTTCACAGACCTTTGGGGATCAGTCTGATACAATAATAGAAAGGTCAACGATAACATTTAGGCTCATTCTCCTCTCCTTAAAATTATAGAGGAAAAAAAAAGAATTTTAAGACATTTCTTTATTTAAAGATGTTCAGTCCTCTAAAAGCAGGAAGCGTTTGGCATTTCTCATATCAAGTATTTCCAAAAGCAGATGAACACTCCAAGGGAACACAAGAAGATGAAACACTTTATTCAACCACACAAATTTTTAGCATTTCAAAAAGAATAAAAATGAACAAAAACAAAAAGCCTCAACTTCTGTATTCTGATTATCAGTGAAAGAAAAACTATGGCACCAGTGATTCTATCCCTTGTTGCAGAATCTCATTTTCACCTGTAGTTTCAAAAACCTGCAATAAAAGCTACAGTCAGAGGAGCATCTGCCATGATTCTCAAGTAAGGCAGAGAACTACAAACCAAGCTAGAAAAAATGTGATGTCCTTCTGAGTGGATGCCACAGGCTAAACTAATTGAGCTACGCATTACACAGATGAGTGCACAAGGTTAGATCCCGTATCAGTAGATTGCACCACTCGAATGACAATCTCAGAGTCTAGAGGGCGTGTGAGTACAGCTCAGCAATCATGCTCCTGTGCCTAAAACCACCGGGGACCTGAACTCCAGAGACCTGCAATACCAAGTTACACTATTCACAAGGCAAACTTTGTATATTTCATAAACCTTGCAGAATGATGGCTCTACCACTGCAGTGACAAATTTTTTAAGTGGTTTTTTGTATTTGCAGAGATAGGTAGGAATAACTACTTGCATATCCTAAATCTGGCAACACAATCACGTGCTGGGTCCCACCTCCCCTTTTTGAAAGAGCTTCATATTTTTGTGTTATAAATTTACACAATGAAGCGATGGAAAGTTTCCATTTGAAGTTTCTATGGAGGCACTATTTCCCATTCAGCTCCAATAATTTAACTTGTTTGTAAAAGTTCTTATTTCTAAATGCCTGCAACTTTGACAGGGACCAGGAGTTACACAACCACATTGTTCTCTGGGAGCATCCCCCTCAGATGGGTTTCAAGAGGGAGAAGGAACGTGGTGGCCTGAGGCTGCAAGATTTCTTTTCCTTGGGCACTGCCCAGATCCTAGCACCTACTCACAGCATACTGGAGTACTGTACAACTATGGCATCAACAGCAGGTAGAGAACACAAAGGGGTGCAAGTTTTGAGGGTAAAACTGGGAGGTCCAGAAATTGCTTTGCCCTTTAACAATGCTAAGTAGAGGGAGGAGAAAGGAATGAAGAGATAACGGCAACACAAACTCTGGTCCAAAGCAGGACAGACCAATAACTGCCACCACTAATTGCTGCTCCCCTAGCAGGAGCTTGGGTAGCCCTTAGAAACATCATGAGTGGTTTGAACAGCTTTATTGATATTTACTCTTCCTTCACCCTAGGTAATTTACACAAATAAGAGATTAAAAGAAAGAAGGAAAGGCACAAATAGTAGGAGGGAAGAAAAGGGTAATTAGTGCTGTCAGAAGGAAGATCAGGAAGGTCCAAGTGACAAGGAAAAGACAAGAGGAAAGGAAGGGACTGACAGGCATTTAGTATTTCAAGCACAGAGATGTTCTTGCAGCTAGAGATGCCAAAGTGAGACTTGCTTATTATTATGACTATGACAAAGCAGAAAAAAAACAGAACACACATTGATTAAAGCAGCAGGCATCTCCCTTGGATGCCGAGACTCAGCAAGGGGCCACAGCTTCCCAAGGAGGCAAGCATTTAGATTTCAGCTATTCCGAGACATGGACCATATGTCAGGGCCATCTGGAGGCTGCTTTATTTGATAGATGTCAGATGCCTCCAAAGACACAAGGGATGGGAGCTGAAATATTGGTAACTGATTGATGGTGAGGGCGCTCAACTGAAGATGACCCCACTTCTTAAAAATTCACACCTGCTCTACAGGAGAAGCTCAGAAATAATCATCCCAGTGGAGATGATGTCTTTTGTGGCTTTCAAAAAGCAGTGGCTTCTGATGAAGAGCACAGTTGTCATTTAACTGACATGGTGAATTTAGTGGTGTCTCAGCCAGCAGCCAATGGATGACCCATGGCATCAGCTGGAGGGTCCCATTCAGCACCGGATGTGAACTATCACCACATCAAGAGATGTGTTGTGTCAATGGATAAGGCCTATGACAGAGGGCCCTCTGTGCCTTCAGAGACTCTCCTGGTCTGCCAGCATCTCTTCAGAAGGCTTACCAGAAAGAGAAGCTCTGCTGGGCCACCACACAAAAAATTGGAGGAGAGGGCACCTCTGCAGAGACTCTTGGCTGACAGCAGTGCAGCACTGTCCACAGAGACAGCACTTCCTTTCAAACCTAGAAGACAGGATGCCTGGGTCCTGGCACTGATGGCCAGTTAGTGAGAGCAAGCCTTTGCCCTTCTGAAAGCTACAGCAAATTCGTATTATCCAACTGAAAAAAAAAAAACCAAACAACAAAGCAAAGCAAAAAGACCTTGAAGTCAGGTTGTGTTTGTCTGTCTGAATGTTTTGTATCCAGCATACATCAGCAGTATCCAGGTAACGAAGACCAGCAGAAAGGAACCCATTTGCCCAAACACAAGTAGGCCTTTTGCCGAGATCTGTGCAGGGAATCATATTTTGTCTCACACTAACAGCGGGTGGAAGGAAGAACCAAGAGCCCTGTGTCTGTACAGGGAGGGTGCAAGCAAGAGAGCACAATAAACACATCTCTAAGAACAGCTTTCAGAAAACAGCTCAATAAACCACCTCGCGCTTTGTCCCTGCCTGGTAAAAAAACAGTAAACATTTTTTCTTCCCCAGCATCCAACAACATGCAGTTTGAGAAGCCATCTGAATACAAATGCTTATTACCCTCAGCATACGGAGATCTCCGTGATTCATATCCATGGACAGAGTGTAAAACATGCTGCCGTTTCACAGCTCATCCCAACAGCCTCTCTCAGCTTGCTGCCCTGTCTTAATAGTCCCAGGAATTACAGTGCATGGTGAGCTGAATTACAACCATGAGGGCTTGGCAATGCGATCCCATCCTGCTTTGTGCTCTGCTTCTCAGGGAAAGAGGAGCCTTGCAGAACAAGCCAGCTGCAATGCTGTCAGCATCCTCACCACCAAGCGGAGCCTTAGAGATGGCTCAGATGGAAGATGTCTGATGCCCCATTTCCCCAGTATGGCTCCAGGGACTGGGAGCTCTCTGAAAAATCCCAGTTTCTCTTGGCTGTTGCTGACTAGTGGGGCCTCAATCCTTTCTGAGGAAAGCTGTGTATCAGGTGACTGAGCTGTCACAAGTAGCACCAGCTATGAAGTGGGCTCTGCATTTGCAGAATCGTAGGGATATACCTCTGGAAACCATTAGGGGGCAGGAGGATTGGGGAATTTTGACACTTCTGCGTTGCCCACAGAGGAATTCAGCTACCCTGTGCACTGCCAGCCTGCCAGGACTACCGAGGTTGGAGGATTTGGCTCAGCATGGGATTCCATCCCAATGGGTGCCTTCATCAGCAGGCAGTGAAATGATTTTCCGTTACATGTCAGGAGCTCAAAGTAGAGCAGAGCAAAGGCAAGGCAAGAGCCCTTCCAGCTTCATCCACACTTGGGCTGCGGCTTGTGCTTTGTATTGTCATCAACTCAGAAAAGGACTGGGGTTTAGTGACAAGTCAAATGACAAAAAAGTACAAAGGAAGGGTTATAAATATGCATCAGAATCTCAGGCTGGAGATCAAGGGCAATTTTATGAGAAAATCTTTTTAGAATAGAAAAAAAGAGGTGGGGAGGTATATGCGTAAAGCTTCGTAATCATAACAGCAAGCAAATGACCCTGTTCTTTCTCCCTCGATGGGAAGGATGAAGAACTTTTCTATGCAAACTGTCACAAACTCTGGAAACTTAAAGTTTCCTTTGTCTTCTCCAAATTGTTTGTTTTTTGCAATGAAGGCTGTTTTTCAGCTTTCTTTCCAGCTTCCAGCCCTCCTTCCAGCTGGGGAAGCATTAACACACTGAAACCTGACCAACCTAGATACTTCAAAATAGGGACTTCTTTATCAGGTTCTGAAAATCTTCAAAGTAGAACACACAGAAAGAGTCTTTGTGGGATAATTTACTCAAACAGACTTTTGTATGGTCAGCAGATCGAATGATGATTTATTTCCCCTTGGCATTGGAAACAAGGGATCAGCACAAAAAGTATAAAGTAATAGTAATGCTTAGACCTCATCTAACAGAAGAGCAGAGAAAAAAAAAAACAACAACAAAAATCACTTGCCAGGAATATTCCACACAGTGACACCAGTTCCCAGGAAACAAATCACATATACTTTGCAACATTAGCTTCATTTTTTGGAAGAGCCACTGAGACCACTGCAGTGCACAGGAGGGAATGCAGAGGGACAAGTGATGCTGCACTCATTTCCACGGTGCTGGAGCTGCTAACTTTCCTAGCTCAGCACTGTGAACTGCAGTGAGTCACAGCCTGCTTCATTTTTCCACATAGTTGTCCCATTTCTGGGATAGCTAGCAGAACTCCAGCTCCCATGCTGGGAGGAGGGCATGTGCTGGTTTTCCTAATGAAGAAAATAACACGCAGGGCAGAGACTCTGCAACATACTTGTTCACCACAATCACCCACCATCATCCAGGTGCAATGTTCACGTGGCTCAGTGACTTATGGCCAGATTCGGGTCCTGGATTTCTTACAGATTACCTCAGACTTCCCAGTGCTCCAATGCCAGGTGAGACCATGCATACAAAAAGCACCAGGAGGGTCAAAGCATCTGTTGTCTTTAGAACTGAACCATTATCGCTTACTATTCATGTGAGGGATCCACTCAGAGGCATATGTGGCTATTATCAGGGCTCATATGTTAAAACAGTATCTGTCACTTTGTAACATCCTTTCCTCCAGACTCTCTACAAATAGTGCATCTGGTCTTCTTCCTATCTCAAGAAGAGCCAATAACATCAGTAGGTGCGGGAACAGAGTCCATTAAAGCTTACTGCATACTAGTACAATTATCTCCATTAGTGGAAAGGTAAACTGAGACACAGAAGGACACATCTTTTCCTCCAAGGTCAGACAGAATATCTACTGCAGAGCAGAAACAGAAATCAGCGCTGCTTATTTCCAGCCCGGGCTTTGACCATAATTACAAATGTGAGATGAAATTTGGCTCCCATTCTAGAGGTTGAGGAAGATCAGGACCCTGAATCTATTCCTGGCTTTTGCTTTCTGCTTCAACGTGTGACTTTGCATAGGACAAATTTTGATGCTTGCTCATATGAAGTGACTGTCCACGCCCAGGCCTCCCATGTATGAGGAACATTTAGGCTTCCCATATATGAGGACAAGTTAGACAGTCTGTATGCAAATATTAACATTTCGTTTTAATAGTGTCATTTTCTGGTAACAACTTGCTCTGTCTGCTGCATCCCACTAGTGGGCTGTAATGGCAATATCACACAGGGTTACACAAGAAATGTTTCAGATACTGGCCAGATGCACCGAACACAGAAGCTGTGTTTCCTAGCCAGCAAACAGGTCAGCTCCACCACTGTGTCAGACACCTGGGGGACAGCTCTGACTGCACTCACCTCTCACATGTGTCCTTGGCAGCTAAACGGGCAGTATTAGCTGCCGTGTTGTGGGAAGCTAACCTCATCCTTACAGCAAGAATAAGGCACAATGTGAAGACATACCTCCTCTGGAAATGCTGTTTTTCACAGCTGCTGAACTCAACTCCAGTTGAAAAGTAAAAACTTTGGAGTGTTGAACACTCTTCAAAGTCAGAGAACTGCTGGCCCAGACAAATTCAGTTGTAGTTTTGCCTTTGAACACCACTGGAGACAGGACTTCACCAACAGTGAGTCGGGCTGTCCCCATTAAACCTGCACAGAGCTGTGCAGTGAATGAATTAATATCATTTATTTGGGTTTTCTCCATAACACGGCCCTAGAGATAATCTTGGATCAATTTCCATGAAGACTGGAGCAGAAAAACAAAACATTTCTAGCGATGGACAGTTCACCATGATCCACAGTATCAGATGCACTTTTTCCATGGCTAATACCTTCATAGTTAAACTTCAATTTATTTCTGGTCAGAATGTTCCTACCTTTCATTTCCAGCCTCTGGATCTTGCTCTACATTAAGGAGATGTTCCTCATCTAGATACCAGACAGATCAAATCGTTCTTTGATAAACTGAGTTAATCATGTTCCTCTGGCCTCTTGTTCTAAGTCATATTTTCTGGTCTTTCTTGTGTTATTCTGATTTCTTTTTTCCAGTATCCTTTTTTCAGTTACAGGTATCAGAAACATTCTCATGTATTTTACTCAAGATCGCACCAGCACCCATTTCAGAGAAAACACAGCCACCTTACCACTTTGCCAAGTTTCTGTGCATGCCTTCCAACAGACAGCATTTGCCTACATTCAGGGACCAGCCAGGAGCTCCTCATGCCCAATCCTTCCTTCTGAGGAAGCTGCTGCAACCCTACAGCACTGCAAGGGCAGCCACGATGGACAGGAATAGGGGATCATGAATGACTTTCAGAACAATCTGTCCTCATCATCTTTACCCTCTGAGGTCACTTATCATTGAACACCCAGCAGCCATGAGCCAGCCTCCAACAGACCCCACTAAAAACCCGCAGCCATGATATGCAGTTTGCTGCTCTGGTCTCACCTGTAATTCTGAAGAATGAACTCCTAATTTCATAGATCGAGTTCTTACTTTTTAAGACTGCCATAATAATGATACTTAACATTCCTGGAGCAATTTACATTTTCAAAGAGCTGCAAAAATGTTAATTAACAGCATACTTATGCTAGCTTTAGGAACCAGTCATCTTGCAACAGCTTCTCCATTCATATCTACACTCTTTCCAAAAGGAAACATCAGAAATCATTTAATTCCCATGTTATTGGTAATATTTTATTCTATTACTTGAGCTTAATTTAAGGTCCAGTAACAAAGTGGAACTAAGGATATTAATATTATCCTTAATGAATTCATGTAATTCTTACTTTCTATTAAAAGAACTGAAAAACTTGTCAAGTCTCAGCCTTCACTGAATACGTTGAACAGCTCTGTGTTTTCTGTGAAATTCATAAGTATAAAGAAACCTGACTTGTAATGTGGATCCCATCAGGTTGGATATTAGGAAAACTTTCTTGTCAGAAGGAGGAGTGAGGCACTGGCACAGGCTGCCCAGGGAGGTGGTGGAGTCACTGTCCCTGGAGGTGTTCAAGAACTGTGGAGATGTGACAGAAGGCCATGGTTAGTGGGCATGGTGGGAATGGGTTGGGGTTAGACTTGATGATCTCAGCGGCCTCTTCCAACCTTAATGATTCTATAATTTCTAAAATTCCCAATATTTTGGCCTTGCACAATTCAGCTGTAACAACCTTTCAAACTCACTGTAAGGATATCTTATTTTGGAAGAGGCTGGCACAAATCTGCAAAGGATCATCTATTTTTATATTTTACTGGATGACACGTTTTATTCCTGCATTAGGGAACAAGCCAAAAGCTGGAGGTTGGAAGACGCCTTTCCTACAGAAGCATTGATCAGCTGCTGCTTTGCAAGAGTTCCCTGTGAAGCATTGGCCGCTGGATGCTGTCACAGAAATAACAATAGGCAAAACCAACCATAAATCTCAGCTACTGTGATCACTTCCATTAGTTGGCACTTGTCAGCCTTATAGCTGGAACTGAATGTCATAAACCCTTCAAGGTATTTAGATCCAAATGTTTCTGCATTCCTCAGCCTCTCTGGAGGCTGGCAGAGCTAAGCAGGCTCTTTAAGAAGCACTGGCAAAAAAGCTGAAAATGAAATAAAAAAAAAAACTGTCTATGCCATAGATCTGGATACACAACATCCAGAAGAAACGTTGCCAGTAACTCTTGAAGCTTAATTTCATCCATCACTGAGAGCAACGCACAACAGAAAGCAGCTTACGCAGTGCCCTGCTGAGCATCATCTGTTTAGTGTGTATACTGTATTTTTAAAAAATGTGTGAAAAATGAAAAACTATTTAAATCCAAATGCTGAATGTGCAGACTGCAGCCTTATGCCAGACAAGACGTTGATCTTTAAGCTTGTCAACCTGAAGGACTTTTATATTTAAAGAAGATGGCTCGCTTGTGAAGGAGCTGAAGTCCATCTGGAGTAGGCAGAGCGCGGGGTCAGCAGGATCGGCCACCGAGTGGAGCTGCATGCGACAAGCCTAAAGCAGCTTGGCACATTTAAGCCTAGCAAAACTAAATGCAAGAGGGAATATGATCACCCCAAAGGTATTTATAGGACAACCTCAGCACCGGAGCCATTGTAGACAAATATGGCCAAAAACATGTCACCTAGAAATCGGGAAGGTTTGATTGACACAGGGAGGCTCTGAAACACTTTCCCAGCAGAAATAGCGCTTTTAAGAGGGCACTTGAAGTTCACAAACGACGTACACATTGTGAGGAATGGGAGCAATGGGAGGAAAGAAAACCAACAGACCAAGGTCTCTGCTCCTCCTTAGGTGGTATGATGGAAGGTTGTTACATTGGAGAGGATTTTAGCAGCTCCTGCCTCTCCAAGCATGCTTCAGTTTCCCACCTGTGGGCCAGCAGTTGCCTAAACATTTTTTGCTTTGAAATACAAATACCAACGAGGGAACATCACATTGATGTTTTTCTTGAGACAATTACAGCTGCTCCCTGTTGGGGTTTCTTACAGACTTTACTCCTGCTAAATGCCCACTCAGTTCACCAAAGGTTTGACAGCAGAAAGAACAAACTAGGAGCTCACAAATTTGATTAACAGAAGGCTGGAGCCACAACCTGCCAGCTTCCAGCAAGAGCCAGCACCAGGGCTTGCATGCATGCACGTAGGAGTAAACTTCACTTACGTAAAAGCTCAGCTGTCTTCAACCCTGTGCAGCTTATAGAAGAAAAAAATCGCCTCTGCATCAGCTAGCAGCATTTGTAGGCTCAGGCAGCCAGCAGCAAACCGCCGCGGCTAACAAAGTCCGCTGCAGTAAGAAGAGCTGCACCAGCCTTTTGCTGCATGAATGAAGCAAAACCCAGCCACAGAACTGTCCCTGCCACAGAGCACTTCACCTCTACCTCAGGTCAGATGCAAAAGCACCACTTCAGTCCCCCAAGAACTCCCCAGGAGAGACAAGATGCCAGCTGCATGGTGCGTGACAGATGTCTGAGCACGCAGGCCATCATATTTTCTACTTAAGTGCTTGTGAGATGAAGGATCTTCCGCTTGGAGACACGCTTTCATGCTACGTTTATTCTCTGCACTTCCTCACAAAACAATTCCAAACACCTGGATCTCAAATTCCCAAATATCCATTGCAATCAACATTGCTGCATAGACCGCACTTGCGGGGAACACTTGAAGCAAACTGCTGCATACTGGTTTTCCCTAGGAGAAGCCAGGCTGGGACACAGCTGGGTTAACTGGGGACAGAGCGAACAGAGTTTATGTGATCACTGGCACAGCCTGTGGGACTTGTGCTGGGAAACTGAAGTACTGCTCGTTAAGTCCACAAAGAAATTTCTCTGAAGAACACCAAGATGACATTATCCGCTTCCTTTGGAATTAGCAGCTTGCTCATGCTCATTCCCACAGTCTCCCCCATTTTCCTGGATGAGATGCAGTATAGACAGAGAGCTGACTTATTTTCCATGATGACCTAAGGAAAGCATGCTTGACCCCAGACAATCTGACTTATTCAAAAAATCATCTCATATCATGCGCATCAGAGTTATGATTTATTTATAAAGCATACTTAATCCAGCATGTTTCCAAAATATGTTCCAGTTAGCTCTTAAACATCTGCTTATTGGAAATCAATACACAAAACTGCTCTGCTCGTACCTACAGAAATCCTATTATCACACTCAGACTCGTGCATTTACATTGACACACCACAGCCCAAAGAGGGAAAGGAAGCCAACACAGCCATGACAGAGCCTGTGGGGTAAGCAGCACCAGGACCCAGTTTCTCCCACCTAAGGGACATGATGCTTTTTTCCACCAGATTTGGATGAGCTCACAACATTGCGTGGGAGCAATGGGCTGGGCCATGTGCTGAAATCTGATATATGCAGATACTGGATTGGACCAATGCTCAACTGGACCAAAATCTAGCAGGCCTAAATCCTGCTCACCACATTTCCAGGCTGTCCACAGCCGCCTCAAACACCAGATCCTCACTGTGGGACCTCAGCACACCTTACGTTAAGCTTCTAACACACAGGAAGTCCTTTCTCAGTGCCATCCATCCCCAGATCACTTGTGGTCAAGGATGTCACCTCCAAAATTACATGATTCCATTTCCTTCATAACTGTTGCAAAGCTCCAGCGCTTTCTGCTGAATTTAGATGGCTGTAAGAACAGGCAGTAGTTTCGCGTGCAGCAAGATCAACAGTGCAACCGCACTGGGAAATGCAGCCAACCAGCCGTGAGAACACACTGAGCAATTTTCTCAGTTTATGAGGAAGTGATGCTGCAGAACAAGGAGCTGCTATATCCCTCTAGATTTTGCCCAGGACTGGTGAAAATCAGCCCCTACGCTCAGCACACCAGCAGCCTGTTTGCAGGACATAGAAAGGCACTGCAGGAACAGATCAGAAGTCCATTTGTCCTCAGCACCCTAAGATGCTCAGCACTTTCAGCCCAAATGAGTCCATGGTATGTGACAACAGTCAGTCTCTGATGACATACTCAAGCAGTGGGCAACACTGGTACATCACTTTCCGAAACCCAGCTGGTGAACCACTGTTCCACTGACAGCAGAGGGATGAGGAGCAACCTCCCCAAACTATGACAGCTTCACCATGGGTATGCAAGTTTCAGCTTGCCTTGCTCTCATGTCAGGAGCAGTAATTCCTATGCATGCTTTAGGACAACTGTTAAACTGCACTTATTAATAGTGATGTTTCTCATTTGCTTACAAAAGAGGTGTAAGATATTACTATTGCTCAGAAAAATGTGTGGTTTCCTACCTCTAAAGTTGAAGCTGATTGTGATGCTTGAGATAGCGAGTGGCTGCTCACTCAAACCTAGAAGATACCTTCCTCAGAAACACCCAAAAGTCTAAAAATCAATATAAATTACAGTTTTATTTTAGCAAAATAAGTCTATATGCCATTGGTTCCACAGCTTTGATGCACAGTCTGAGCGATCCTTTTGGCCCCTTCCCACAGGCTGAGCTTTCTCCAGAGTCACCCAAAACAGGAACAAACTGAGCAAACTGGCCAGAAATTGTCCACCCCATCTGGGCTGTGGTCTCACCCATCAAGAACAGAGCCAAGGAGCCCGAACACCAAAGCCACCCAATCAACAAGGCTTAGGGCAGCAAATAATTGTCACATTTAACACATCGCAGCACCCAGCTTGGTCTCATTTTGGGTCAGCTGCAGATTTATCTCGTATTTTTGTCCCTGCCCCTTCAAGAAACAAAAATTATTTAAAATGATTAATTGTCCTCGGAGGTAATTAATTATCCCCAAGCAGTGAAGCGAAATGACAGACTGATATTTCTATTGAATCCTCAGGGGAAAATCAAATCGTCTTGCTATGCTCTCTAAACCTGACATAAAGTTAAAAATAGGAAGTTTAATATGCAGTCTGTAGGACTTTTTCTGCCTGTAAGGCAATCCCAAGGGATGTCTCAGTTCAACTGCAAGCTCGCGAAGTCCCGCTGTCCTAGAGAAGGCACTGACATTTATTGCCTTCTCATGCAGCCCAGGCTCAATGGAATACCAGCAGGAGCCAAACAGCTTTGTCAAATAATGCGATGACTGGTAATTTTCAGCAATAGCTTTAAAACACCTAAGTTGCTACTGAGGTGTGCTTAGAGAGATGTGCCAAAAGCAGCATCCTGGGGTTGCTCTGGAGGCCAGTTCAGGTCTGCAAGTTTTGTCACTGCCATCACAAATCTTGGCCTGAGTTAACACCAGGAAGATCGGACCTGGCAGCAGATGTCACCTGGTCTAATCAGCCTTCCCAGAGTAGGGGTCTGCAAGAAACATGGTGCAAAGACATCCAACCAGCATCTGGAGCCAGAAGTCCCTCTACCATCCAGAATTTTGTTTTTCTATTATTCACAGTATCCAGAATTCCCATAGTAACATCAGCATAGCAGTTCCCCAGGGTAGTAAGAAAAATGTTTTATACGCCTGTATTAATTTATACCTGTAGTCATTTCTGGTTAAAAAAAAAAGTCACTGACACGTTTCAGAGGGCTCCCTAGCACAGGTGTGTACAGCCCTCCTCAGTCTTCTCCCAGCCCTGGCAAGGGGCATGCTGCAAGCTGCTTGACACAGCTCTTCTCTGTGGCACCTGTGACAGCCCTGCTTTGTCAGGGAACAATGAAGTCTTGCCATTCATTTTACTCCTGCCTTAGGGTTTGGATATACTTGCTTGAGAAAAGGGGCCAGGTCCCAGCCTCGCCACACATGCCCTGTGCACAGCCTGAATACAGCCCCACATGCACGCTGGATTTACGGCACTACATGGTCTGCAATACTTACTTCCCCACCAGGGTGGGATCCCAGCCCAGATGTGGCTCCCTGTGTGCAGGGCACCTAACAGCACACTGTTCTATATGCCACATCCCAGGGAGAGCAGGAGCTGCTCCAACACCATGGAGCTGCTCACAACCAGCCCCATGTGTGCCCAGGCAGCGCTGTGCAGGCACACACACAGCCCCTCATCTGTGGTCGCTATAGCAAACTTTGTTGGCTTTAAGCAGATTAAGGAGTTTTGCCTGTTGATGTGCAAAGAAATTTTTGCGTCCATGGGTGAGAAATGAATCTTTTACTAACCAAGAAGCATAGAGCTCCCCAACCTCCTCTAGCTTTTGTTACACTTGCCTTTTCAGGGGCATCACATCGTGACTACCAAAACTCTTGCAAGCAACAACTACAATTTTTGGGGGCATTTCAGTTATGGCTTAAGGCAGAAGACATGAGAGGAAAAAGAGCAATTTTACCAAAGTGCTGTTTGTTGCACTTAAATAGCTCTGCTTGTGGGACAAGCACCAGTACCTGAAGAATCTGTGCCACAGGGCAGAAGAGCAAGGTGCTGTTTGCACTAACGATATGAGCTACACAATGCTAACAGACATAGGGACACCTTTCTGTAGGTGGGATTGTGGAACAGGCAGAGAAGGGATTCCTGCGATAAAAGGCATAGCACCTGCGCTGGATTCAGTCTTGAAGCCTTTCCCAAGAAGCCTTCAAACCCCAGCCCAGATTCCAAACCCGCTGAGCTGGCAGAGCTCCAAAGCACCTGCAGCTGGATTGGAGGTGTCTTGCATCCCCTTTTACAAGAGGATTTGCAGCTGGCATCAAACCTCACAGCTCAAATCAGTGGCTAAAGCCTTGGCTGCAGGGCACTTATTGCAGGTCACTGCCCACACTGCCGCTGGAGCTCAGCAAAATTAAATCTTTGACCCAGCCTGAAGCTGCTGCTGTCCCTCATAAGCACAGCAGTAGTGCTGCATCATTTACTACACATCTCCTGCAATCGCTGCCAAATATGGCACTTTGGGGGCATTTATTTTAAGTGTCATTGTCTTCTGTGCATTAACATATGCTCCAGTCAAACCCTTTATTCATCCTTGCCAGATATGTTGAGGCTTACAACAGCCAAAATTAGAGAGTGTTGGAAGCACTATCCTAATTCATAACCAGGAGAAGAAGAATACATTTCTATAGATTTGAATGACTTTTAAAAAAGTCAAAACCCCTTTTCTGATAAACATAACCACCTTAGTCTTTAGTTAGAAATGACAACACTCTCAGAGGAGCGAGCTAAGCAGCTGAGGGGGCAGGGAGAGCCCTCTCCTGATGCTGCCCCAGGGAGGTTATCCCGCTGCTCCTCGGGTCTCTGAAGGAAGGCTTCATCATGGCAGCCTTTCTTACTGGGAGATCAACTTGCAGATCTTTGTACGCTAGGAGTAGCTACAGAATATCATGGAATCATTAAGGTTGGAAAAGACCACTAAGGTCATCCAGTCCAACTCCAACCCATCCCCACCACGTCCACTGACCACATCCCTCAGTGCCACATCTCCATGGTTCTTGAGCACCTCCAGGGACAGTGACTCCACCGCCTTCCTGGGCAGCCTGTTCCAGTGCACCTCCACTACTTACGTAGCATCAAAACCCCAATAGGACCCTGTTTTTTTTGAGCTGGGCTGTCATTGCTAAAGGAAGCCAAGGCACAGAACACCAACCTTCTCCCAGAGTAGCCTTTTTTGCACTTTGAAGATGAACAACACAAACTCTTTCATACAAAGACAGATTCTCAGGATCTAAGCAATTTGCCTCAGGCCAGCTAGAGAAGTTCTCTGGGGCCCTGGGACATTGCCCCAAGGGACAGGACCAACATCTGCACACAGTTTCATCTGTGCGTTTGTGCAGGGAGCTCCACGAGCCACACAGTTAACACCAGTGTAGAAGAAGAAAGTCTAGCTAACAGCATGTTAGAATTATTAATGGAAAAGTTTCATTATTAATGGAAAAGTCTCCAGCAGGACAATTGAGCAGCACCCTTACAGGAAGCAGCCAAGAGACAGAGCATTCGCAAGGTTGGCAATATGGTGCTTGTATATGGACTGGCTGAACTGCTGTCATCCCATGCCTGCTGCTGTAACCTCCTCAGGCTGAAAATACAATTGCAAACATTTGCGTAACTAATTGCTGACCTACAACAGCAAGGTAATAAAGGCCCGTACGGAGAGAAAAAAAAATAAGACATTTGGTTACAGAATTAAAACTTCCCACTCCTGGGGATGCAGAACAAATAATCCAATTCCACATAGAAGCATAAGCGCTGAGAATGAAAAATTCCACATTGGAGGCTGAAAAACAGTTTTAGGTTAATTAAGAAGTAGGAGAGGTAAAGCAGCTGCGCCAAGCACCTTGCCCTTGGAGCCGTGCAGCAGCTCTCATCCCCAGCTCCCTGCAACTCATGGGCTCCTGCAGTCAGCTCAGCAGTTAAAGTTGTGAGCAAAGTCTCCATCATCAGCGCTAATGACAAAAGCTCCTGAGACTGGAAAAAAAAAAGTCCTCCCCTTTTCACGTGGGGCAACAACATTTAGAGAAAACACAGATACAGAATAATTGTAGCATAACTAGTCTTAGTGTGAGCAAGGTGTGGTAAAAGCTGGCCCTGCAGTTGTTTGATTTTCACACTAATGAGCAAGTTAAAGTTCATTTCCATCATCTTTATCATTCACAGTGGCAGGCAGCTGAGGAAGCACTTGAGTTTTCCATGCATCAGCTTAGAGGCATGTTTGCAGTTTTTGTGGCTAAGCGTTCTGTCTCCTGCTGTTACTTGTGATCCAGCCTGGCTTCAGTCTGCTCCTTCCTCAGTGTGAAAAGCCTAGATTTAGAGAGTTTGTCGAGCAGGTTCTGAACTAAATCAAAATAACCACATGTCATGGTTTTGTGATTTTCGGTTATTGGTATTCCACATCATAACATCATGTAGTGGACATACCTAGTTCTCAGAAGAGAAGGACTACTACAGTCCCCACGGTACTTTGCTCCTTTGTTACCATTTTCCAGCCGGAGGGAAAAGATAGAAGCTCGCAGTATAAAAACTTGCAGATCACGAGACCTCGTCCCTTTTTCCGCCGTCTCTCGTCTTGGCAGCACCTCGCTCTCCAGCCGTCTTATCGTCGGTAGTAGAGTAAGGCCTACCTTGACTTTGGGACATTCTCTCTCTCTGTATTGGATTTATCAGCTTAAATTGTAATTATATTGTATTATAGTGTGTTGTTTTGCATTCCGATATTTTATTTAGTAAATTAGTTTGTTTCTCCTCAGATTGTTGCCGCCGTTCTTTGCTCTCAGGGCCATCTCCCTACCCTTTTCCCCTTTCCCCTTTTCCCGGGACGTGGGCCCTTGGGTCCCCCGTCCCCTTTGTCACGGAATCGGGCCTAACGCCCGTAAACCGTTGACACCACAGCAAATTAACTGGCACATAGAGAAGCTCCTTAGATGTTTAAAAATGAAGAAAAGACTACAAATCTCCTAGAGGATAAGATATACCCACACAGCCAACTGGTCCTCAGCCTTGCATCCTTTAAGGGTGCACGAAAAAGATATAGCTTTGCAGGTTTACAGACCGACCTTAGCGCAGGAACAAAATAAAAGACAAGATGTGTGTGGAGAAGCCTGCCAGAAGAAGACCCAGCCTGTTTCAGAGCATCCCTGCTGTCATCTGCACTTTAGCAAAGTGTGCAGTGGGCAAATGGCAGTGGAAAGGCAGGAGGGGGGTTCAGGTCTCTGCTTCTTTCAAGGCGACCCCTGAAGTGCTGAGTTCCTGATGTTGGTGCATCAGCAAGCAAGGAAGTCAGCCAAGAGCAAAATACGTTCTGTCTTTCAGTCAGCAACTGGAGTGGGCTGGCATTCAACAGCACACGGTGCCAGTTTTTCTTCGAACACCAAATTGGTGTGCGCCTCTCCAACACGGGCTGCAGAGAACCAGCTGGATGCTGTGGCTTCTTGGTTCCAACTCCAAGAACTGCAGTCAGCTCTGCATTACACACAAACACAACAAGTTCTCTGCTCCAGACTGGTTTTCACAATAGGGCTGATCAGGATTGGTCACTTAAGTCACTTAAGCTAGGACAGAGCAAGGGAAAGCTGGAGCCTGCCCCAGGCTCTGTGGTGGGTAGACTCCCCCCAGTGAGAGGAGAGTGCACGTGTCAGGGCAGTCCTAGCTACGTGCAGTGCTTGAAGTCCAGAGAGACACAGCACAAGTTCACTGCTCCAGAAAGAGAAACTTCAAAAGAGATCTAAAATAGAAACAAGTCTTCCCATAAATAGTTGGGATGAGGAATTTTGGTTTCTCTCCTGACCTATGGTCTAGGACACGAGTGCAGAAAAGGCTTGTCTAGGGATGTGGGTGCAGCAGTGGGAGCGTCCCTGCCAAAGGTCCTGATCAGGATGCAACTCCTGCCGTGCAGAGCCCCCAGCCCCATCCATGCCCCTTGCTCACTTCTGCCCCCAGGGCATGGGGACATCCCCACACCACGGTAGAGGCTCCAGAAAGGAATTCTTATTTCTCCTCTACTTCTGCTCCCTCTTTTCAATCCTATTCCCTTCCTTATTTCCCTCTAAATAGCACAAAGCCTGAAAGATTCCCATCCCTCTCCCTGGGTCAGGAACCAGATGGAGATGAGCATTAGGAAGACAAAACTCTTCCTCAGAAATGCTGAGGAAAAACACCTTCTTTAAGAGCAAAATATATGCTCAGCTGCCTTGCTCAACCATCATCAAGATTATAGCAATTTATCTCCCATAGGGAGATAATTGCAAGGGCTTTAACTGATTGGCAGCCCATAAGCACAACTCTCCAACAACTGGCATTACCTCTACAGGCTACACGCTCCTCACAGAAGCCCTTATATGCTTGCTAGTTTGGAGTTAAGCAGACCCTGAACAGCCCCCCAGCTCCTGAAGCAGGAGGCATTCCTGCAGCATTAGTCTCAGCAGAACTGTCACCTCATGCTATAGGAGCAAGACAGCCGGGTTATGTAAGTCTTGTTCAGTGCTTGCAGTCTGCAATGACACTCCACATTTAGGAACCCAAGATCCTAAGAAAAATTATTAAACACAGCATAATTGCCCTGTCCAGTCCTCAGGAAAAACAAAGTAGCTTTCATTTCTGCAAAAATAACTGAGCGTCATTCACTAGCCAGGAACTGTTATTTTGTTTAGGCTTTCTTTTTTTCTTTTTAGCTTTTTCCTAGGACTTTTTCCACTATAGTACATTTTTCTTTAATTAGTTGAGCTAAACCAGCAAAGAGCAGGAGTTGAGGAAAAGGGTCTGCACATAAAAGCATTTGAAATTGCTGGCTGGCTAATACAGTCTAAATAGACACTGCAATCTGCCTGTCAGACTTATTAGAAGGTAGTATTATGTTCTGTGTATTACATTACTATTATTGTATTTTCCAGGAGAATGAATTATCTACTGGTAATGATTTTGTATGAGTAAAGGAGGCTGCTAGGCTCGCTTCATTAGCATCTTTTCTTCAGCCACTGTCATTTAAATTAGAGATTCTCCTCAACCACAGGAAGGAACAAGTGTTTACTCAAGTGCTGTACCAGCCTGCCAACAGAAGCACCTGTGTCCTGCACGTCCTTATTTTGCTGGGCCTCGTGGAAGCTACAAACACAGGGACATGGCAGAGATCTGCACGCAGAGCAGCTCCTGGCAGAGATAGGGTTTGATCATCATCTGTAGCGTTATCTCCTAATTGCATGCAATAAGGGGCCTCTGACCAGAGCAGTCATGTTTTTGACACATTCATCTCTTCAAAGAGAAACACCCTTTGAAATAGACTAGATCAAAGTGAATACTGAGTGTTTTTTGGTGTTTTCTGGAAGAATTGTGCACGTAGCTCATTTAAGTGCCCTGTAACACTGGGGGTAATAAGTAACACTGAAGTCAGTGATAGGACTGGGTGGAGAGAAGAGCCGTGTTATAACAAGATATGGTGGGATGCAAACCCACATCTAAGATCCAACACACTGCTGGTAGGAACAGAAGCTACCAGCAGATGTATGGGCATATGGCAAAATCCAGTTCCTGGAATGATTGATCAGACAAAATTCATGTTAAAGGATCTTAAATTTGCTGCTTTAACTCCCTTCCACTCAATTAGCGGTTAGTTGGATTTATCACTGGATTATAAAATGGAAATCCTTTCACATACAGAGAATGTAAAGCAGTGCTAGCTGTATTACATCTGAGCAAGCAACTGAGCAAGTCCCTTTTATGATGGCATTAGCTTGCCTCTTAAAGGGCAATATGCATTTGAGAAACTGGCTAGGATATTCCCAAGCAAAGTTTATTTCACCAGTACTCACCACATCACAGCTAACTGCAGCAGCCTGGTCTCTGGGGTAATGGTAGCCAGCGTGCACAAAACACCAGTGGCAACATAGCTGCATTGCACTACTAGCATTTAACAGGGAAGGTTCTCACAGCACTGCAGTTCTTCGTACCTAAATCTTCACAACTCTTCAGTTTCTCAGCATCCTTTCACACTCCCAGAACTCCAAGGAGAGATGAAGTGAGGGTGTGAAAGACTCCAGAAAGCTCCCCTTGATCAGAGGGGGTTTTAGCTCCTGCTTGGACAGTGCACTAAGGCCGTCCCCAAACCCCATTAGCTTTGAACAACTAAAAAAGCTGGGCTGCAAGTTATGCAGGGGCCATTCAGCTGGTCTCTAATTCCTTCAAATCCCCTAAGCAGCAAGAATGTATCTCCATTTAAAAGTCTGAGCTTCAGAAACAGCTCTGGGGGCTCTGTACAGCAGGTCCTTATCTCTAATGAGGCAATAATTAAACATCTAATTTCCCAGTCACGCTTGTGACCTGGTGATCAGGGCTGAAAGATGCGATCAGTATTAGGGTTAAAGGCTCCCTCAAACCCAGAGATGTAAAGGGAAGGCAGCTTAGTGTGGGGAGAGCCCCACCACGTCAGCCAGCAGCAGTGAGGCTAGGTCTCTCCCCACCACCCTTCCAGCTCCAGGACCAGCTTGCCCCAGTAGATGTACAACTTTTCTAAGAACACTTGGCTTCAGCTCCAAACCTCATCCTGGGTTTTCAGAGGATTACAGCACTGATTAGATTTATGAGATGATTAAGAGCCCTTCCAAGTCCAAAATTCAGGTAGCTAAACTGGAACAAGCTGTTCTACTACAAACCCGAAAGGCAAAGCCAATTTCAGGCCAAGTTTCCAAGAACAGCACGTTCCCTGGAAACGCGCTGCACTCAGCAAGGGCTGTGACAGCACCTTCAAGAAGTCACAGCTACAGTCACATGCAAGCAGCTATAAGTGTGAGGGGCTTGACCTTCATAGCCTTACATATGGCCTTGATAGCCACAGCTTCCTTGGACTTCAATCTCTGCACATGACCTACACGGTGCCCAGGGCAAAGCTCAGCCAGAGGAGATGCCGTGACTCATTCATACAAACTGAGCTAATCCATAACCAGCCTGCAGGTACAAAGTTATTTGCCAGGTTCAGGCTGCTGCAGCTGAGGGTGCCACACACACCTCCCAGGACAGCGTCACACAGCAGCGTCACAATGCCAGGCTGCTGCCAGCACAGACGGCTCCAGTAAAATAAATCCGGGTCTGACATCACAATGATGCGGTGTAAACATGCTGCAGACTGCAGCCACACGGGATAATGGAAAAGCCTCCTTTGGCAGCACACAGCCCTTAGGAAGTAATTATTTTCCCCGAGTTATTAGGAGCGTGAGTGATCATGTGTACAGTGACAGCCGTGCCGCAGACGCTGCACTCGGGATGAGGGAAAGGCGAAGCAGTTGCTCCAACTTTACTCAAGCAGCTGCTTGAGTAATCTGGGAGTTTCAGCATCAAAAGCAGCGATAACTAAATAGAGGCAAGGTCAGATGGAAAAAAATCTTAATTTTCTACATCCCATTATTTTTTTCCAGCTGAGATATCTCTATTTTTTAGCTGATATTAAGGGCATACATATTTAAAAGAAGTCCCACTGGCCACGTATGCCATCAGAAGAGTTCAGCATAGCAGAAATTAATTAAACTAATTGTTTCTAAGGACAAATTACATCCACTTCAATTTTGCTAGTGTAACAATTTGCACAGTTGAAAAGAAAGCAGACGTGCAACTCCGCACTATTATTTCCCCTCCTATGAGGGATTCTCTGGGCTCCTCTCTGGGAAGATTGGGGGCCCCGTTTACACGGAGGTGAGCCTGGCTATCACTACCAGGGGTTTGGACCAAAGTCAAGGGGTCAAATAAAACCCTACTGATGATAGACTTCTCATGAGGAAGAAGTGGACTCCAGCACCTATGTTCCTCTACAGAGAGGAGGGCAGAAGAATATTCTTAGCCTAGAGACAAAAATAAATGAATGTCATTAGTCCAAATAATGAGGAAAATGTCTATTACAAAAATAGAACAGATATTTCTCTCTGTCAATTAAAGAAAAATTATTTGATTCCTTCTACAGCCTTCTTCAAGAAAAAAAGTGAATAATGCAAAGAAAGCAGAGCCTTAGTTACAGAACATCATTTTTTCCTCCCAAATCATAATAATGAGAAACTGATCATCACTATTTCAAAACGTTAAATTATTTCCATGGAGCACAGTCTGTGTCTGGGACTGTTTCAGACTCAAATGACATTAGGGCATTTTTCAGAGCGCAGCCAGGTTGGTTCTCACCTATCAAAGAGCTGAGCCATAAGCCTTGCTACCCGGTGAACAAGCAGGTTTGTGCTGTTACAGAAACACCACTCTAAAGGAGAAATGTCTTGTGATTATCTCCATAACAGCAAAATCCCACCAGGGATGAATTAGCCAACATCATTCTTCCACCTTTTCAAATAGTGACGACTCAGGTTTTTTCAAAATCCTTTTTCTTCCCCCCATTTGTTTCTGCTCACAGCATGTGTAGCTTGCTAAAAAGTTCCCTTTATCATCTTCCGTAATTCATTTTCCCTGAGCAGGACAGCAGAAAACAATACACCCATGAGGCATTTGTGCTCAGCCCCCAGAGCACTGCAGCATCATAGATCTGAGACACGGCCCCGGCACACTCAGCGTGCTGCTGCCTGATTCATTGCCCTGCCATCGAACATTTCTGGGTGTTTATTAACAATGAGAGCAAATACATTTCATCTTTCATGCCAAGAACTGTCTTCTTGAATAAACCGAGTGAGGCACTAAGAGGGAAAGAAGGTATTGGTGTACTTGGAAACACTGAGCGTTGCAGCGTTTGATTTAATGATTACCACACAAGCAGCATCAAGTGAAACAGCATAAAATGTCACAAATAACTATTTTACGTTTAAAGTTCTCCATTCTTAGCATAAAAATAGGCTGCACAGCCCAATATGCCCCTCCTACAGGGTATTAGCAGGCAGTCATGTAAAAAGCATCCAAGTACCCCCGGTGAGTACTACTTGACACAGTGTTCTCCTATCATTGATCATTTGCCGCTTCTCAGGGTTTGTTCAGCACCAACAAGGAATTCAGGGATCCACAGCATTTGTGGTTAATGAACCACCTACATCTCCCTTCTGGGCACAGCCAACCCCACACCAGCTCCCATGAGTGACCCCAATCCCATTGGAAAGGGCCTCGGGGCTGCGCCTCAATTTCCTTCCCGAGTCAGAACAATCCAGATCAGGATCCTGATGTAGTATTAATGATTTAAAACCACAGGGAATGCAGGAATGAAGATTTCTGGTTGCATTAGGGGCAGGTCTGCAGTGAGAGCGCTGGCGATGCTCAGGTCCTTGCTCTATCTGGGGACTATAGACCTGCGTCACCCTTGAAGTCAGCTGCTCAGCTACCAGGCCAGGTGTCACCAGACCTGACTGCTGCTCCAGAGACTGAGCCCTTCGGACCTCACCTTTGGACAGCTCTGTGACACCAAGCACTCTATAGCTTTTTGACTGAGTGCCAGGCAGAAACATGACTGCTCCCTGCTGAAGGCTGCAGCCCTGCATCCATCCTGCAGCCCTCCCACTCCCACCCTGCTCAGCAGAAAGCATCCTAAACGTCTGATCTCAAACATACCCTTGTACAGGGTAAAAATACACCCCTTGAAGGCGATTTTGAGTGAAGATCATTTATTGCAAGGTATTTCTGATATAATTCAAATCCCACTTAGCCCACAACAAATTCACAGCCCACTGCTAACAGGGTGTGAGAGGCAGACTTGCTTGTGGGCACAGGGTAGTTTCTCCAAAGTAGACTATATTCATCTCAGAAATCATCACGCACCAGTCATCATCTCCAATAGCAAAGGAGACCTCAGAGGCATCTTTAAAGTCCTTGGTTTGCTACATTAAGTTTAAAGCTCACAGCTATTTCTTCAGTAGACAAAAGGATTCCAATAACACTGCTGCTCAGGGAGAGGAAAGGTCCTGCCACATTGCTCTAATTAATAATGACTCTGTGCCTCCTGGCTGTGGCTAGGAGACAGAGCAGTGGTAGCTACACCTCCATTGCTGCTTTAGATGTTTTAGAGCACATGCAGAAGAAGCAAGCTTACAGCAGAAAAAGGCAGCATGAAGAGGAATGAAAAATGCTTTCTGTGACTCCCATCTGCATTAGATTAATCTGAAGCATCAGTTCCTAACTACTCATACTTTAAGACTCTTTTCCGAAGGACATCCTCCTTTTTGCAGGAGCAGCACGTGCTTGTCAACACCTGCACCTGCAGTTACTCTCAAGGGTTCTGACTTGTGAGGGCACCTAACCAGCAGACTTGACAAGGGCCATATTTAATGCCATATATATTTACTGATTAAGAGCTTTGTTAAAACAGAGTGCAGGTTGAAAGCATGCATAGCAATAACACAGAAACCAGCCCACAGAGACCCACCAGTTGCCACATGCAAGGGCTAGAATTTGCAAGCCTGGAACGTTTGGCTTTACAGCTTTGGCCATTCCAAACAGGTTAAATGTGGATAGGCCTATTTACCTCATCTCAACTCCATCCAATTCAGGTGGGAAGGTCAAAATGACAGGGAAAATCCAACGGGACTCTGAACATTTTGTTGTGTCTGCTAATGACACATTCACATTAACTGTCTTTGCAGTTTTCTGGTGTAACAACAAGTCTTTGTTCCCGCCATGCTGCCCATAGAGAGAAAATACAAGATGTCACGTTCACCAGCTCCCCATATTGAATTCACATGGCTGCTGTATAAACTTTCAATTAGGATGGGGAGAGGCTGAGGGTGGAGGAGATAATCCTTAAAAGAACTACTTCAAATGCAGACTAGGATGAGATTTCAGAAAGGCTAACTTACAAACCGTGTGATGTATTTGTTGGTATGATATCAAGGTCATTCCTAACACTCAGACATTATTTTTTCAAAGGAAGCCTTTTAAAAATATTCTCTATTTGTTTTTACAAATCAGCTGAGTCTTGTTATAAAAAAATCCCATTAATTGAGAGCCATCCAAACCATCAAAGAATTCCTCCTCTTCTCAAAGAATAAGACTGGGACAAATAAGGCACAATGAAGCAGCACGATGATCAAGGAGCCCTGTTCACACTGAGCTGAGGAAACCCCAAGCTCAAGCCCAACATGAGACGACTTGAATCAGCTCAGCTTTCAGCAAAGGAAAGCTGAGTTTGCCCAAGTGGTGTTCCATCCACCCAAAGGCTGTGCACTTGGTAGATGCCCTGGGTTAGCCTGCTCTTGGTACCATGTGCCACACGACAGCTTTTGAACACAGGTAAGCTTAAGTTATGCATTTTGGGAAGCACACAGTCTGTCTCCATGAAACAGTGTTATAAATTCTATTTTAGCTACTATGAATGGTCATTTCATGATGCATGTGATCTGGGGGAGGGGGGGTTCACATTCCACACACCTTCCATACAGACAGCTTTTGAAGACTGGATAGAAAAAGAAAGCGTTCTTCAGGAGAGAACAGCAGGACAGCCTGCCATCTTCCCTGATCCAAGATGAGATGCAAATTTCAGGGCTTCTGAAGTTGGCTGGCAAACATCCCTGGGGACTAACAGCAGTGCTTCCCTGATACAGCCACAGTTGAAGAATTCATAGGAAGAGAACTCCTCACTGATCCTCAGTTCAGAAGTGGCTCGCAGCTCACAACCGCTCAACACAAGAAACCCTGTGGGGTGCAGAGCAGGCCAACTGTGCAACAGCGCTCCACCAAGGGTTAGAAGAAGGATGTGATTCTCACTTCGAGAAAGATCCTCTCCTCTGAGTCTGACTAAATGAGCAATAAACCAATGGCAACACACTGGTACTTGAGAGAAAAACTGCAGCAAATTAACCTCAGGATTTACTTCTTCTCTGTATGCCTCCTGCTGGAATAATTTGCTTTACCCGCTTAAACAAGTAGAAGTAGAAGTATAACAGAGAAGCCAGGGCTGCTCGTTTATGAACTCTACTACTCAACAGTGCTGAATCTGTGGAATTGCTATTTAAGGTGTAGGGAAAAGAAATGGAGCAACTCTCAAAAGCAGTACTTCCTTCTCTCAGGTCAGAGATAGCTCAGAAAGAAAGTTGAGATTTTATTCTTGTTCCTTAAGCATCATCAAGAGCAGGTGAGAATGAAAGCTGTGCTACTGCAGTGGATTTCAACAAGGAAAAAATGAGCCACGTGGCTGTTAGTGAAACGCCCTCTGAATGTTAACACCACTATCCAGACGACAACACACAAACTTAAACTGCTATGTCCAGTACTAAGCCACTTAGAAGCACAGGATTAAACACGCATCACCCTAGGGAAAGGGAAAGGTGATGACAAGGAGCCAAAAGCAAGGAACTGTAAATGGATAAATAAAGGAGGGTGCAGGGGTGAATCTAGCTGATAAAATTAAGAGCCGTACAGATTGGATTTTGAAGATATCAAAGATTATTCCAATGCTATTTTGATCACTTCCACATGGTGGTGGGCAGGGAGCACAGGAAAAAAAGCATCAGAAGATTAACACTTTTCCTTTCCTGGGGACAGAAGTTGGATGATGTATGAATGTTACATCATCAGTTCTGCACTCCTCATTCAACTACCGACTAAGCAGAACCTTAAACTGCAGCTAATTAAGCAGAACCTAAATTCAGCAGGTTTGGATGACTTGCACCAGTTTTAGAAGAACATCCTGAAACACTCTATATTATTGCTATCAATTTTAAACACATCTTGGGCGCATGGAAGTTGCAGTGGCTGGAACAAAACCTGCTGATGTGTCAATTATTTTTAAAATGTTAACAGAAAATCCTAACAGTGATCCCCAGCAAAATAAGAGTGATAAAATTCACCAGTATAAACCAGAAATGCTTCAGAACAGGCGGTTTCTAACACTGACTTAAATTGCTGTGTGATACATTCACTAGACTTTATTTTACTCTTAGTTTTGCCATTAATTCACATCACTGATTTTTCAAGCAGAATTTAAGCTCACATTACATCATTAGATTAAGATGAGAAGATATCTGTCATGTATTAATGAGTGAAAGTCACCCCATGCAGTGGTGACTAAACAGTCACAGGTACACATGTATGCTCCTACCGAGGACTTGGCAGAGGTTAGTCCTTCACCCTACGTTAACAAACATAAATGAGTAGAAGAACCTAAAACCATTACTAATTAAGTCTGAAGACCACAAACAGTATAGGAATGTTAAATAACAACCAAGACATAACCAGCAGATCCACATGGCTAAATAAGTTGCACCAAAGAACCCTGTATAGACTTCTGTACTGCCGCACGCAGCAACACAGCCAATGGGAACTGCATCTTATAAAGCCATTGATTCAGGCAGGAACTTGCTGGTCAACACTGAATAACAGCAGCTGGGCATATCATGCTGGAATAGCTCTGAGGTCAAGGCAATTCAGAGGCTTTGGATAGATGATGTTCAAATGAAAAAATTGTGTTATTTGACATTAATACTTTCAAGACTGCGATAAGTTTTAATGTTTGCAACTCAAGAAGGATACTGAAAAAAACTGGATCCAGTGCAGAGAATCACCCAGAGAATGATTAAATGACCAAGCACTCAGCTTAGACAAAGGCTCCAGAAGCACCATCTGTTCTCCTTAACGGAGGGAGAAGGTTAATAGGACAATCTGATCACAGTTTGCAAGTACCTACTAAGGAACAGACGTGTGATCAAAGAGCTCTGTCCTTTAGCAAATACAGTCTAACAAGTGGCAACAAAAAGCCAGACAGACACGGGCCCAATGCAATGCATGTTTATGATCATTAGCTCACCACCTAGTGCTGATGTTGACAGTACCATCAGTCCTGTTATGTGTTGGCTGAATCCAGAACAGCAAAGGTTGTCATTGATTCTCCATCACACGTTATGATTTTTTCCTCTTCCTCAGATGTAACTTCCTAGCTAAAGCAGGAATTCATTCAAGGTTGCCAGGGGATTTTCATAGCACAAGCTTTGCATGAGCAGCTTTCTGCATCCCCTGAGGCCCCTACAGCAGGAGAAGCGCTCCAAGGTAGGGACTGTGGCATGCTACCAGGGACAGGCTGTCACTCCAGCAGCAAACAGGGATAAAAGCTTGAGCCTGAAGCATCTCTGCTATGTCATGGGCTGGCCAGCATCCCCTCACCAAGCTGCTGTTTGTCACAGATCCTCATCCCTCAGCATCTCCCACAAAATGCAGCTACTGAGGGTGGGACGTGTGAATGACACAGAGCCCAAATCTTGTGAGCTTCAGCAGCTCAGATCACATCCTGTGGGACCCCGGACCATGCAGCAAGCCAATGGTTATAACCAAGCACAAAAGCAAGAAATCACATCCTTAAAGAGATCTAATTTTAGGCTGAATATTAATTATGAATTTAGTTTTTAGAAAGACTAGGGAGATGGCTTTCCTTTAAGTCTTCTTCAGCTCAGGAAGCTGCGGGAGCAGAGCATCAGCTGCAGGACCCTCCAAGCTTCCCCATTAGAACCAGTTGTTTCTGGGTCAATCAGCTGTGCGGACGTTACCCACAGCTCCTGCGTGGACCCTCTTTAGGATCCATTTATCCTAACCACAGGCCTGAGCAGCATCTTGTGCAGTCACCTTGGGAGTAACCCCACAGGGATAAGGAATGAGTAATCTAACATCTCCAGGATGTTTGCATAAGCTCTGACTCGCACATGCCACAGGTCTCTGGCAGGACATCTCAAGCCAGGAATAAGAGCAGGAAAGATGGGTTTTCTTGCAGGACATAGGATACCTTGAGGGAGCTCAGAGAATGCATGAGGTGCCTGGGGGCTCCTTGCTTTCAGCCCCAGCTTTCAGCACACGCTACAAGAGATCCAGCCTTTCAGCATATGCTACAAGAGATCCAGCCTTTCAGCATGGAGCTATCCCCTCCTCTCCTCCAAAAGAGCACTTCCTTCTCTCTACCTTCTTCCTTCTCTTCACCTTGGGTGCAGGTGTTGTTTTTAAGGGAAACACAATGATGGGGCAGAAGTGGATCCTGCTAACCAGATGTGCAAGAAGCTGCAGGTGGACTGCTAAACATGTGGGCTGGGGGAGAAGGGGAGAGATGGTTTGGCTCAAGGCAGCAGCCTACAGAGCAGGAGGCACTGGGCTGGCCAGAAGTAACCATTTGTGAACCTGGTTCCTAGGATCAGACTCCAAGAGCAGCTATGCTGAAAACCCCCAGCCTGGCCCCTCTGCATAGAGCTGCTGGTGTTTTAGAGGGGAAGGGAGCCCAGCCCTTTCTGGCAATGCAACCACCTCATGTAAATTCATTGAATAAATGCAGTCATTTCTCTCAGCTGATCCATCCCCACGTGCGTATGCTGAAGCTGTGCCAACCCCTCAGTGCAGCCACTGCTCCCACAGCTTGGCGCTCCTGAAGGTGAAACTGTTCGTTACCCTGATCAGCGGTTCCCCTTCCCACCCCAAACCGCCCTCCCCAGGTTCCCGGCCCTCCTTCCTCCCAAAGGCTTGCTCTGCACAAGACAAAATGCAACCCAGGCAGAGTCTTGAAAGAGACCTTGCAGAGTAAAGGACATTATAAATAAAGTTATTTTAAGTAAGGAAAACTGCATTTCCCTCAGAGGCTGACTTCAGTCCCCAGAACACTTGAATTTTTAGGCTTACACAAAAAAGCTGCCCCCTTGACAAAGCTCCATATCCACAAAGTTGTTTCCTAAGCCCCGGTACACAGAAGTAACTAGAAACAAAAGAGCAGAAATCTACACATTGCCATGTAAACACGGGGCCTTCAGAGTCTGCCTTGGCCTACACAACTACCAGCAGCTCAAAACACACTCTGTCATTCACTGGTCCTAGGCTTTTTATCAGCTATAGAAGCTCTATGGGTTTAGCTTTATATTCTATTCACTTCATGGTCTTTTCCCTGCCTTGCATGTTGTACAAACTAAGCTGCCTGTCACCAGACCTTCTGAAATGGGTTACAATTTGAAAGCCCAGGACAGGAATCCAGGTAGACATCTCCTGGCAACTCAGGAATGCTCCTTTAACACAGCATACTGACACCATGCATACCAGCACACGTCTCTTGTCTCAGGTACGTATAAAGGAAAGCCAAGGACCCACCAAAAAACAACCTATAGCCATTTCTTAGCTTGACAATCCAAAAAAGCCACTGTAGTGATTTGGTTTAACCTATGCTACACAGGGCAGCATTTCTGGACTTGACTTACTTTAATACAATAGACTGCGTGTTGATCCTGTTAGCCTGAGTTCAGCACCAGCTTGTACACAAGCATTGCTACGGACCTGCTTAGCTCTCTGCAGTCCTCTCCACACACTGGGCTCCATCTGCATGCTTCATGCTCAGATGGGACACACCTGCTTTTGCATCTGTAACTACACCGTAATCTCTTAGCATGATTTAAAACGCGGTAATTCCAGAGAGCCAATGTTTGGCCAGCAAGTTCAGGCTGTCACAGTGCAGCAATGTGCAGCAGCCCTGAAGGAGGCAGCACACCTGAAAGGAGCCAAGCTGCACGCAGACCTCTGCTAACCGGCGCTGCTTAGAGTGGCTTTGAACTAACCACAGCCATATTTGACAGGTCCCATGCTTCTGGTTTGGAGAGGTCTAAGCCTTGCAGCAGCTCTGGAAGCCAAAAATGTACAGTTCGGTATGATTCCTTTCTGCTTTCCTTGCTTCTTTTTCTGTCATGCCTTAATAAGATCAACGCACTGCATCCAGGTTTCACTCAGCTTCAGGGAGCTTGTTACTAGACAGTAGAGACATGTAAACCATTAACAGACTCTCCAAAGACACGTCCCCTGAAGGAAGGGGTGTGGGGGGATTAGTTTGCCTAAATGCTCACATTCAGCTCCTTTATTTATCCTAACTGCTACTAGATTATTTCCAGCTCAGTAATACCTCAAAGGAACAACTGGAATCAGGACCAAAAGCATCATATCGAGACACAGTTAGGGTCCATCACTAAGCATTTAACCTCAACAGGTAAATAAATGAATAAAAACCAGGCTGCATATCAAAAGGATAGCAGAGAGATGAAACTTGACTGAAGTCTCAGAGCAAACTAGTGGAGAGATAATGCTATTACCTAGGTGTCCAGAACCCATCTGAGCATCTTGTTCTCCTTCCCTGATCACAGTCACCAGTTAGCTCACCTTGACCCCTAACTATAGCTTTGGTGCAGATCTTATTGATGCAAAAATATTAACAGTAAGTGGAACCTGCACCACAACTGCAGTCATCATCAGACATTCTCCTCAGCAGCAGCTAAGGGATGATTTGTCACTTCTGCATTCACATTCATTTGGGCTCCTCAGCTCCACAAACAGCCCAAACAGCAGTCACTCATTCACCAATTGAGCCATAAATAGACTGGGCAGGCAAGAAACAGGTCACCAGGAAAATGCAATTCAGCAGACAGAACCAGCACCTATCACCAGCCCCATCCAAGCAAAGTCACCTCAGCAACCCCAAATCAAGGGACCTACAAGCACCCCTGCCTGATTCCCATGGCTGACTTGTTCATCACAAATGTACTTCCACTCACTTCCATCAGAAAGACCCATCTCTGAAAGTCAGCGTACAAGTCTTGATCTAGGTGCAGAGACTCCGAGAGAAGGTCTGCCATATATACTTCTAGGTAGAGTTGTCTGCCTCACTCATATATTAAGGTTTAAGCCAGATCAGGGGAATATCGTTAGAGCTGCAATCTCAATCTCTGTTGATTGAGAGATTATCTAGGAATTTAGCTGTAACGTAAATATTAGAGTTAACTACAAACAAAAGAGGCACTATTTGCATTATTATGCTGATTTGCTGCCATAGTTTAACTATTATTTGCTATCACTCTACTTGGATCAGTTCAGGGTACCTGCCAACCATACTGCCAAGCACTGAAATAGCTCCGTGAACCACAGGGGTCCTGGGACACCTCTGACACCTCTGCAGACCCAATAGCTGGAACCTCTGGCTCCCAGAAAGTCCAATGGGGAAAAGCTCTCCCAGCTGGCTTTTGCGTTAGCAATTCTTCTTGTGTTATGAAATGTGTTTTAACTGAAATTTAATTAAAAGGAGAAATCTTGATTAAATGTACACGAGAGAAGCGTTCCTCTGGTCCATGTTGGAAAGAGACTAGGAACCTGCATAGGTATCCCAATCAAAGATCATATCAGTCTGTGTAAAGGAGTGAGAAAACACCTCTAATATCAAGAAGCTGTGCAGAGAAAAACATTGATTTTAACTGCTAGAAAAACAACCTACAGCAAATGCCGTGTACATGGATGCACGCAGGCAGGATCAATTCCTGAGGTCTTTACTTGGATTTTGCACAGACAAGAGACAAGCATTTGTTTCTCTGCTCACCAAACACTCAAGGAGCCGGAAAACCGAGAACTGTTTCTGTAAAGCGTATTGTTATTACAAGGCTACACCTTGCACAGCGCTGCTGGCCAGGATCCCTACTGAGAGGGCGAGCTTGGAGTATGGCTCCCTGATTCAGACCAATCTTCTTATAACACTGCAGCAACTGGCATGAAAACCCTCCTTCCAGCCTGCTATGGAGAAAACACTGATTTATGCTTGTCATGTCCGCAAAAAAAATTTGGACCCATCACACAGACGGGTGGCTCTCTGCTCAGAGGTAGAATGTCAACAGCTATATTAAGCAGAGGTACAAAGCATTTCCAAAGCAGCTTTTATTCTTCAGGCACTAACCTTAACCCTGAATTTCACCAGATTTTAGCTGCTACCATTTCTTTTCTCCTCATACTCAGAACACCTCCAAGTGATAGATGCCAGATGAACATTATACACTGGTTTTAGAAACATCCTGATTTTAACTTGTGAGCATTCCCAGAATCTCTGTATATTTCACGCTGGGAAGGTGCCAGTGCCTTTATGTGCCTGCTGCGTCAACAAAGACATTCGAGGACCATTCTAAGCGCCCTCTACAGCAGGTGCCAGAGTTCAGAGCATTTCATGAACACTGAGCCTTAAAAGCACCCATGGCGAGACATCAGCACCTCCATTTCACAGCTGGATGCTGAGGGTGCAGTTCACCAGTAGACAAGGATGTCTGGCAACACCAGGTTACAGCCCTGGGACACACTTACAGCAGTAGTTCTTCCAGTACAAATAGAGGGGCTGGTTGGAGACAGTTGTCCAAGCATGAGAGGCCCTTATCCACCATCCCAAAGTGTATTGGATGCTCACAGGCTTAAATCCAGTTCCTCCCCTGCTTCAGGCTATTTAAAGGATTGCTAACAGAAATAAAACCTTTTCCTTTTTTTTTTTTCTTTTAAAAAAAAAAAGCTAACTGAAATCACAGCAAATCTCCACATGCCCAGCAACAATCAAGCCAACACACACAATAAGACAAACAGAACTCAGCATTTCCTTACTCAGCTCCAAAACACCTTTCTGCTTCTGGAGATAGCCTTCCCTTTCTGCCTGGTATGTTTTTAAGTCTCCCAGGCATCACCTCCGCACCTCTGTATTTCTGCTTCATTCTGGTGGGTCAGGAAGCTGCTCAGGGGGTTGGGGGATTTTTTTTGATTGCCTTTAGCATCCCAAAAGGTGCACACAACTGACCTGTAGCTCGCAGCCTGCCTTTTCCCAAGGAGATGGATGTTAAGTACAGCTGAAGCTATTAGGGAAGACAAACCAGGTTTCCATGGTTATGGGAGCCTGAGCTTCCTGTCTCGGAAAAAATGCAATGCACGAAGCACGGTTAGGAAGGAGCAGAAACAAGGCCAGGCTCACGGGCAGTGAGCGTGTAGTACAGCTCCTCAACATTTCTCATGCAGGCACCAGCAAAAAAGGCTTTTCTTGACAGCCTGGATATCTGTGGGCTTTGGCAACATCAGTGCTATATACACGTATCCAATGTACAGACTGGTAGTGCTATATTTCTGGCCCTGCTCACCTGGGTGACCCACAGCAGCCCCTACACGGGGCAGCCACTGTAGGATGAGGCATCCTCTCCACCCAGAACCAGCTGCCATGTGGCCCAAGCTGCCAGTCCCACGGGTGGGATGGAACAGGTGCAGGCTGCTCTCTAGGACACGAATAAAGAGCTTGCACATGAAAACCCTGGGAAGGCAGAATCTGCAGGTGTGAATTTGCAAATTTATCCCATTATTGGAAGTTCGGGCTCACTGCTATAAAAATACACATGCACAAAGCCACGGTCCTGTCTTCCCCTCCTCCAGCCGAAGCATAATGCACATTCTTTCCCTCATCCTGCCCTGAAAGTAGAAGCGTTTACCCTCAGAAGCCCACGCTGCTCTGAACAGAAACACCAATGAGACAGAGCATGCTGATACAATGGCAAAGTGCTATGACTACAGTCCCATCAGATTCCAGAAGTAATGACTCTCCAGGGCACAGAACATCACAGCCTCAATCCCACTTGAGGTGCAGGAATAGCAACAGACCCATGTTCATTTCCAAATTTATTAGTTCAGAGGAGGAAGAAAAAAATAGGTTTGGGGCTTATATTATGAGTTCAAACCAGGGAATTGGCAGCATGCACACTGGTTGATCACATTTCCCTATCCCCCTCCTGTATTCCTCCCCACAGCTACACAGTGACTGACTGTCCTGACACCAGCTGGCTAAATCAGAGCCATACATGCTTAGCAGCAGCTCTATGCAAGAATCAAACTCCTCTACACTTATGAGTCCTGTGCTGGCAGAGCCCATCTGAGCAGCAGCACCCACTTGAGGCCAAGCTCCATCCCTGCTGCCCAGGGCAGGCACCATGTCCCTTGCATCAGGGGCCATCTGTGGGTGCCGCCCACCCACCCCAGCCCATCTCACCCCCCAAAGCCACTGCCTTGAGGCATAGCACAGGGCTGCCAGTAATGTATGCTGGAGCACAGACTAGCACAGCACCAGATCAAAGTAAGCCAATTACTCTTCTGTAGTGTCTGAGCCTGATCTACAATTAACTGATCAATTGAAACGTTATTTTTCCCCTCTTCCTGAGAACAGCCACCCTGTCACCAACAATAGCATTGTATCCTGGTCACTGGGACTTCCTAGCAGGGCACAACACAAGGTTTGAAAGGAAGAAACTCAGAAGCATCCAAGAACAATGAGGGTAGATTTCTGCTATTTCAGAGCATCTTTGACTGCTTTTGACCGCTCATGGATGATTGCATTTTCCAGAGAGTCATCTGTGGGAGACTAATTTATTTGGCAAATGAGAATCCGTGGGGTGCAAAAACATAAACATACATACAGTGCCAAGACAGCTATCAGATCCACATTAAAACTTCTCTGAAGTGCTTAGAGAATGGGCTTTCATAGATTCATAATTTTATAGGATAACGATTTCATAACTTTTTTGATTGCATCCCACTGTATATTGAAGCCAACCCAGGCAGCCTCATCAAACCCACGTGAAAATTACTGGAACTCAGCACCAGCCTATCAGGGTGTCTTGGGCAAGCTCCTTGCTGAGGCAGATATTTGAGGCTGTACTTAAAAACTATATTTGCCTTAGCTGTCCCAAAGCATTGCCAAGCTGTTCCTGCAGCTTGATAACACCTGAGTTGAGAAGAAACCTTCGCTGACTACACAGATAGGAATACTAAATGTTCAAATCTCTACCCCTTGTGATGGTCATTCCTGCTATCACCCAAAAGACTATCGGGCAGGACGGCCTTACAGACTAGTGGTGAAGGCTAGGATTGTGTACCATTTCCTCAAATGACAATGCATCAAAGACTGAAAGAAAGGAACCTCAAGATTTATCAGATACCTCTAGATATAATTCTTCGATCTCACATACTAATAAACAGTGGTTCAAAACAAAAATCAATAAGCCTAAGGAACCAGAGGAAGAAGTTTATTGATGACAAGCATATCTTGTTCATTGAGCTTCAGAAGAGGCCTGGCAAATCTATAAATCACTATATGTAATGTTTCATATTCAAAAACAAGCTCCAGGATGAAGTGCAAAAGCAAGAAATCTGTAATGCTAGTGCAACGCCAACAGCCATCCAGTACTGCAGCCTCCATCTGCACAGCCCTCGCCTTTGCTGTAGAGGCAACTCAGCAGCTGATGCTATTCCAGCACCTCAGAGGCAACCCATTACGCAGTATGCACCCCTATGTGGTAGCTCCCATCAGCAAGGGGTGGGGACAGACACAGAGCAACGCAGCAGCTACATGCAAACCACCATTTCACAAGACTCTGGACTGGGAAAGGCTGATAAGAGTCTGAAAAGCGAGACTACATCAGCCTCGGGATGAGGCCATGCACACGTCTAGTTCTGCAGTGCCAGGATCACCCTGCAGCTCTATGCTGACTTACTTAGTTCAGTCTGCAGCATCCTAGGCTTGTTTTCACATTCCTAAGGAGAAAAGGCCATCATGCACACACAGAGTCAAGTGCTGCCCTTTGGTTTACAGGTAACATCACAAGCAAAGCATCCAGAGCTTAAATTAATACTCCACCATCCTGCTGACCTATCAAGCCATGGTTCACACAGAGAATATACTGAAACATTCTCATGTCCACTTTTCGTTTCTATTTTCCACAGAATTTAACTTCACCAAGTTTTTGGACTCATAAGCAGCAACTTGTCAACTGGGTGCATTGCTTTAAGATAACCAGCCAGAGGGATAGATTTACACAAGCTTAGTAAATAATTTCTTCTGGAATACATTGCTTTTCGAATAAAGCATGCACTGTGAAGCAGGCCTTATCTTGATTCTTTTCCTCCAAACGTTGAGAAGTGCCTTCTCATCTGTTTGTTGCTTCTTGATATTATCCAAGCAGAGATTAGGCAGTAGCTGATACTGTGAACACTAAGCAGAGATCTTTGAAAATATCCACCTTCCATACAGTGCAATCAACCACGAGACACTGAAAGACTAAGAGCAAATAGCCTGAATTAGGATAAAAGCAAAACCAAGCACCACCAGATGCAGGTTATTGTCTGACTGAAGGAAGGTTTTCTTAGAAATTATTAACTGACTGTACTCCATAAGAAGCTGGAGGGCCAGGAAAGCAGTATTATCTTTTCACAAATTACATGCTTATAAAAGTAGGCTAGAGATAAACACTAAATGCTTTCAGTATATCCTTTCCCATGACAAACACCAGCATCACCTCCATTGAAATACTTTTGCAGGCTTCCTTTTCTAGTAACTGCTTGGGACTCCAGCTCCTACAACACTAAAAAGCCATCCAAAAGAATACATGCACCCCTCTAAACCACCGTGCAGCTCACATCCATCTCCAGGAAAAATACATATTTGAGTGAGTTATGCAATCGTTCCTCTGGACTCCCTGGTTTTCGTGCCAGTAATGTATTTTTGAAGCTGGAATTCAAATGCTGCCTTTGAAGGCTTAGTTATGCCTCAAAGCACAGCCCCACCTTCTGCACTCCGAACAACGGCCACTCCGTGCTCATCGCACTGCTGGTGGGAGGCAGGCAGCTCCTGTTGCTGGGTGAGGACAGGTGGGATACTGGCAGCTGGAGAAGGCACACCTGAAAAACCTTGCTTTCTCTTAACTGCAAAAAAAAAGTCTTCACTTAGGAAGAGAACCGACACATCTAATAACTGTCTATATTTACACTACATATTTACATACCCAACTCAATAGTGGGAAGCATTTGATTTCTCCAAAGCACCCTAAGCCCCAGGAGTAAGAAGTGCCGGGAGCAGACATACATACTGTATCAACTTACTGTTGAAGCTGACCTTCCTACTGCTTCTCTGTGCCAAAGGAGGGCAACAATATCATACTCTAAAAGAAATCATCATCTGCTTATGAACCAGGTCCACAGATGCTTCCCCAACAAGCATCCAGGTTTTCTTCATCACTGCCACTGAGAATTGTTTTTTAAAACAGTTTTCCATACTGTGTCCTCTGTTGGTGAAGTGGCTATATTATTTGAACAGACAATATCAGCTATAAAGCATTATGGATACATTTAAGTACCAGCAATGTAAAATACAAATGCACAAAAGCATGATCTGCCAACTGTGCCTGTTCCTCAGGCTTCAGGAGGAGCAGGACACTTACCACAGCAGAAGTCAAAGGGAGAAAACAACAAAAAGAACCTACGGATACAGATGCTTGTTAGAGAACAAGAAGCCCAAGACAATGGTGGACATACACTTCCACATTAGTAACTGTGACTAGGGAGGGAAATAGTCCTTCCATGCTGCTGTGATGTCCTCTCACTTACACAGCTATCAGAAGCCAGCAGCATAAAGTTACCTTCACCGTTGGTTCAGTAGTGCTCCTGAGAGAGGTTGGATCAAGGTCAGATATCACAGAAACACCTCCTGCTACTAGGCAAAGAAAGGAGGAGACGGGGGCTAGACCCACTGAGTCCCCTGTCACCTAGGGGGCATGCAAAATATTCCTATGAGAAGGAGCTCTGGTTCAGCAGTACCTCTTGCTTTGCATAGGATGAGATCATGAGCACCGTGCCCTTAGCAGGCTCTGGGGAAACTGATTTACTGGTCTTTCTGGAGCAGACCTGGCAGAACATCACCAACCAAACCAGGCAAGACTACCCCAAGAGACCTCAAACACTGAAGCAGCACAACTCTAAATCCTGTCTGTTCTGATCCCTGCCCTCATAAAAAGGGCGATAGGAACTGGGCAGCTGCAGCGCATTCACACACACTCCTGGGTATCCACCTGGAGCAAAGAGCCGTAATAGAAAGAAAGGAAATGATTATACAAAGAATAATGTTCTTTGTCACTACTTCTCCATGTTGCCTTTTCTATTACTGCAAATATTTGACTTCGAAAGCCTCTTTCTGCATGAGAAGTGAGATATACTGTGCATAGAAACTTTACAGATTATTACTTCATAGTAACTACATTCTTTTAAACTTCATAAAATGAGGACTTCATAATTTTACATAACATCTGTACCTTTTAAAATTAAGAGGCAGATTACATGCAGGATTAATAACATTTTTGTAGCTCTATAAATATTCTCTAATATTTTAAAATATGAAGTGTTTTACAAAAGCAAGATGTCTCTAATAGTGAAGGATTTAGATCCCACCAGAAAATACGCATGGAGCAGGCCCTATCAGTAGTAGCACCACCATCATCTTCCAGACAGAAGCCTATGCATCATTTGGCAGGATACAAAACACAAATCAACAAGTATTCAAAACAACTTACATATTTGTTACCCGTGCCATATAAGATGCCAAGTGGGAGTGATGCATGCTGGCATTAGGTCATGCAAGTGTAAACTCATTTACCATTCAAGCAATGTCCATCCATCAGATTTTGTGGTAAACCAGCTACAGTTATAGAATCCCAGTTTTCCACCATCCCAATGAAAGAGATTGTAAAGCAGGTATTGGAGCTGATAGCACAGGAGGAAAAAAAAGATGTGAAATGCCAGGAGATTAGCAATTGTAGCAAGAACATAATTTCTGGAACTGCTCCTTGGGTCTGTTCATCTTTGTTTCTGTAAGAATGTCCATCTTTGGGATAAGACACGCAGTCTAAAGGATACAGCACACTATTAAAGAAGTTGTTTGTTCCAGTTTTGTACACCCCCCCATGCCTCCCTGCATCACTGCCTTTACTAGGGACAAAATTAGGGCTTCAACCTGAGACACAGGACTTACACAAACACACTGTACACACCTCAAAGGTACACACCTGAGAGCAGCTCAGACTGCCTAAGCTGTTTGAAAGAACCCTTGAGCTATGAACTTCAGAGCAAGAGTGATAGGATGAGAGGTAATGGCCTTAAGTTGTGCCAGGGGAGGTGCACAGTGAATGTTAGGAAAAAATTACTTTACGTTCAGAAAGTGTGGTGAGGCATTGGAATGGGCTGCCCAGGGAGGTGGTGGAGTCACCATCCCTGAAGGTGTTCAAGAACCATGGAGATGTGGCACTGAGGGACACAGTTAGTGGGCATGGTCATGGTGGGTTGATGGTTGGACTAGATGATCTTAGCAGTCTTTTCCAGCTCTAATGATTCTATGATTCTAAGAAGTAGGAGCTATCAGAAACAGTAGGCTAGACAAAAACAGTTTTTAGTGGTAAAATAACTCCAAATCTTCAGGACTACCAGAAGAAAACAAGATCTCAGTGCCTTGCTTCCAGTAGGCTGCTAATTCTTCTGAAAGACTATTTCTACACACCCACCTCCTCCACTTTTCCTGCCTTTGCTTCATCATCCCGTTCCTTTTGGACACCACTCATCACTCATTCCCAGGTGCAAGCATAGGCCAACCTCTGGATATCACAAGCTGCCACTCCCCTAAGGCCCTATTTGGTAGGATCAGGGCTGCTCACACTCCCAGATCATGCTGTACTACCTCAGCTATGTTTGCATCATTCAGCAGCAAAACCAGACAGGGTTTAAAACTGGTTTCAATGCAGTATGGAAACTCGGATGTAGGATTTAATCCTGGAGTCCTGCTGCTGTGCACCTTGCATCCCCATACCACTACCACGTTCCCTTAAGCAATAAGGCCAACAACACACCAAGATCTGGACCCAGCCACTCCCAAGCAATATGCAGTATCCAAGCAAGGTCTCAGATCAGCAGGGTAGGACACTTGGCTTCCCAACACGAAGTCCTACACAAGGTAAAGAAGACCTGCCTCAGCTCTAGAAATGTGCACACCAACAACTCATTTAACTTAGAGTCCTAACAATATGCATTTTCCCATGCACAGAAACTCCTATTAGAGACAGGCTTTGGTGGCCATCCCCCTGCTGTGGAGCGCTGGGACAAGGGGCCAGACCCAGCTGATTTACAAGCTAGTGCCTTGGACAACCATAGAAGTCTGGCTCTCCATCCCCACACTTGTTTGCCAGCAGGAGCTGAGAGCCAAGGGGGTTCTCTACAGGAGGAGCAGGAACTGATTTATTGCCTCATGCCTTTGCAAGCAGCCCCTCCAGGAACACAGTGGACTGTCCAATATGGCTTCCAGCAAAAAGCAACTATCCAATGCCAGATCCATCCAGGTTTGTTTTATAGAAATGCATGGACAGTGAACTCCCTTCTTGCTATTTCTGGATTGCTCTATCATCATCTGGGGTCATGACAGACAATCATTATGTCTTTTTGCTGAGAAATGCATGAGCTTTTCAATTCATTAGACTCAGGGCATTCAGCAGCCACTGGCCAATAGCCATCCTGGTCACTATTTCTGGTACCCTTCAGCATCTATAATTTGTATATATATATATATATACATACACACACACTGTTCATAGTTATTGGTGCCAACTGAGACTATTCTGGGACATAGACCGAAAGGTACACAGTTCACAAATCAAGACAATGACATCCATTTTGAATGATACTTTTTCAGCAAAGCTACAAGATGATCCATCCAGGTGAAGCCAGATCAGTCATCTTCCTGGAGCCAAACACTTCCATGTGGCTTTACTAAACATTTGAGCCAATAAGCACTGACAAAGTGACAGCAAGCATTTTCAGCTGAGATCTTCTTGGAATACCTCATATAGTCAACAATAATACTTACAATTTTATAATCAGTTGTTTTGAACCATTCTAGGAAATTCCTTGGAAAAAACAGTGGATTTGTATGTTTTAAGTAAAACATTGCCATTTGTTCAGTTTAAAGTAGGCTTTGACTTCAAATTTTAGAAAAGAAACTTCAAAACACATTATGCTAAAGCATGTTATTCAGAACTGAAAGACATTGTTTTGAAAGGAAAAAATACACAGGATTCCCTGCATCTCTCCATTCCTAGCAACCAGCTCTACTGGTAAACCACTTTCACGAAGGTGGTTTAAATAGACAGCTGGAAACAACTGTTTCTTCCAACAACTTAGTACCTACACTTAACAGAGAGAAGAGCTACAAGCTTGATTATGGAAATAGCACAACTAAAGAATAATGATAAGGCTTTATGGTCCATATGTACAACCACCTGGAAAAGAAGGCATTAAATCCATAGTGCCTGTGAGGTCAGCAGGAGTTCACTGCCGTGGTACCTCCTTTTCAAAAGAGTGCACAGTGAAGGCATTCAGCTGAAGAACAGTTGCTCTCTTTATAATACCACAGGAGTTAAACTTCCACAGGGCACAAGGCAGGGCCCACCAGTAATTGCAGAGCTGCAGTTTCTGCAAGCTGGAAAACCTGACACTTCAGGTAGTTCCTCTGCTCCTTCTCTAAGCCAGCAGGCCACCACGATCTCTTTCCAGGTAAGATGGAAAGCTGCAATAAGGACATGCTGTGTCAGGTTTGGGTGGCTAAATTGCTTTGCAGCTTCTCCATAACAAAGATGACTTCAAGAAAAGCAGTAGACTTCCTTCAGTCTTATGATGTTACCGAGTATAAACTCCATGTCTACACAAACATAAACTCATTTCAGTGGTGGTGATGTCAGCTTTAACAGCACTGAGACTCAGCAAGACTATTCTAGACTCACTGCTCTTTTATCAAAACCAGGGTTTGTGTTTTTGAGGTTTTTTTTTTGTTTGTTTTTGTTTTTGTTTTTTTTTTTAAACTATGCCTAACAATTAAGAACTTAAACATTCTGTTCTGTGCCCCCATGTACTTCCCAGGCCTGGATACTTGCATTGCTTCAGTACTCAGGCTTGTCCTCACTATTTCTGGGATCTTTACGACCAAAGGGGGTGGAAAAATCAATCCGAGGTGTCTTTTAAAACAAGTCCTGCTATTCCTAGATATTGCATTTTATTCTGAGGGAATGCAGTTTAGGTAGGAAAGCCTTGTGTTACTGTGAGATCAATCCCACTATTAAAATTAGCAGATAATCCTAGATCTCTGGTGCTATGTTCAGTAGCAATGGAAAACATGTCTCGGCACACAGCAACTTGCCATAACTGTACTTCATGATCATTTTTAAGACGAGGTGAACATTCTAATTTTTGAAAGCATTATTGCTTCTTCAGTAGTCAGTAATTAAGGACTAAAGGCAATTAAATAGATTTTCTACCATATAATCCCAATATTATCTTCATTGTCTTTCCAGCTAGGTAAGGCATTAGAGACCTGGCCTTTACCCAGTGACCAAATAACGCATTTGCTTCCACAAGTGCAAACTCAGAGTAGCTCCACATGGACTTATTTAAAATCTTGACTGTAAGAAGAGACTCAGGACAGTAATTTTTAAACTTCTCCACTGCTTTCTCCCTCAATTCTCATATGGCAACAAAATGGCTACAATTTACAGCATGTAATTTCTCCACTGGGAGACTGATACGAATAAAAAGTTTAAAACTAACAGCTGACTGTCAATGCAATTATTTCAGAATGTATGGCATTAGTTAATAGGCAATATCAGAACACCAGGCGTGCTGGTCAATAATACAGGGAAATACAAATTCAAGGCTAAAAGATATCTGAAGAGCTCAGCTTCAGACTTCAAAGAGATCAAGTGGGCTGGAAGTGCTACAAAAGCAGGTCTTGCTGAGGAAGCCTATTCGACTGTCAACCCAGTTCTGCTCCAGTGTGTCGTTAGTATCAGATTAGGCAATCCAAGCCTTCCTTCACGTAAAAGTACTTCCTCCCGCGCTCCTGCTATATTCCAGTAGTTGGATTCTGCTCGTTTTCTTGGCATCGCTGCTGTTTTCATCTATTCAGACCTCCTTATGTTTCCAAGACTGATTTTGGGATTTCTCTAAAGCAACAATGATATCGATACTTTCGTATTGTAGCAAGCAGTCTGTCCAAGGATTCTCAGGAATAAGGTCATACCACACATCTTTTTCCTAGGCAAACTTTCAGAAAACTACACTAAGTCTCAAAGAGAAATTATCAGGATACAATTAAACAGTTCTGGCCATTTGCAGTATTTGGTGCATTGTGTTTCTGACATTCCAAAGCGATTGCTATAAGCTATTGCTAACTGAAGGTCAGGCAAGTTTTATACCCAGTAAAGCTCTCTCCCAAAATACACATTCAGAACTGAGCATCAATAAAGGATGAATCTCTGAGGGCTGTCCATCAAGGCAAGAGTTTATTCTACCCTGTTGAATTTCATACAAGATTGATCATTCGAACTGCATAGACACATATTTTCCCCACACACTGCGTAGACTGCAGCTAAATCCCTGCCACAGTGGCTGGACCAAGATCTTCAGCATAATAGTGGTAAACACTCAGTTATGGAAAGGGAATACAGACCAGTATGTGAATGGATGATGAACTCTGCATCAGAGTCAGGGATCGAGCTCCTCAGTAGGATTGTGTTGGAGACCCATGGCAGCTGAAAGAGACTTCAAGGATCCTAGCCCAACATTTGCTTGAGAAAGGACTATCACAGCACCTGAGCGTGTCCATCCTGCCAACAACCCCTGGCTTGCTGGACTTGGAGAGAAAGAGAATCGGTGATGGTACTTTACGTGGAGCAAGCACAGCAGATATGCTTCATTCGTGAAGATGAGAGACTTGTCAGCCTCTATACAGATAGCATTAAACTCAAGGAAAGTGTTTTTGCATTAATAATACATTCTCAGTGACTGTGAAGCAAGGAGACTTTCCCTCATTATGCCAATAAAACATTCAGTATTTTTGACTTTTCTTCATAAACCCTCCAAGTAGCCATGTTCAGTAAACTAATCTTATCCACTGAAGACTGACAGCAAATAAGGTCCACCTAAATCAGGTTTCAGAGGAATGAAACAGAAAGAAGCACAGCTTAAGAAAATCAGTTCCACAAGTTAGAAATGCTATTCCTTACTTTCCTTCCTTGTTTTGCACATGCTATTAAAAATAGTGAATAAAATACCTTACTTCTGAAAGCACACATCCTGATACAGCCACAAGACACCACAATATTACTCTCAGGCCTCCGTGCTATTGAGTGGACAGTCATCAGCTCAAGCCACAAGATCTCTACTGAAACATGACGACACCATAAATAGTTTAATTCAATCCAAAGAAAAAAAAGCCGAAGCTTTCAGTGTGTATCCCACATAAATATCAAATCATAAGGTTCAACCAAACCTGAGACCCAGGAGAAGAAACTCAATGAATTAGCATTATGCTTTGTACTCTTACAGAGTATAAAAGCACTTAGACAAAGCTAGGATGTAGGAGCTGTGAAAGAGGAAACACCCTTGTATCACTGACAGGAAAATAGTAAACTCTTTTAGTATTATTTTAGTGCAACAGCATTATTAAAATCTTTATACTTTGAGTGAAAGCATTAATTATTACACCCACCAGAAATATTTTTCATTGTCAAACTGCCTTTTGCCATGCTAATAAACACCAAGCTTTGCATGTAAAAATTAATCATGTTATCTCATTCACAGGTCAAATGACAGACTAAAATAGTTTCTGCAATTCTCCCTAAATAACCAGCTTTTGCATATCAAGTTTTATGGCATATTAGAAATGAATGCAATTCAAACAGGATTTGAATAGCTGAGTAGATAGAGGGAAAGATAAGAGCAGATAAGAAAAATCTTGAGGTAAGCTAAGCCTTCTGAAAATGCTGCTTTAAAAAAATATCAAGGCTTATTTATTTATTAATTTCGGGATCCTAAATGAACTCAGGATGAAACAGCTGCACACAGGTCATTACTCAGGGTATCCACAGGCCAGGCTTCCAGCCACTGTGCATAAGGGGTACGTCAAAACAACTTACTGCATTAAAAACAAAGTCACTTTCAAGTACTCCAGCATTTCATTCAGGTTAATGCAACTTCCACAGCTCCCACATAACTCAAGGAAGTGAGGTGAGCCAATTTGCCCACTTCTTAGGTATTTTAATAACAGCCAGATGACTAAAACCTCCCATTTTTTTGCAACATGTAGGCCTCCCTATTGCTAGGGCCCTCTTTCCACTTCATTTTAATAACACAGTGCATCGTGGGAATGAGGGAACAGGAACATGGCCACTTTTCATCCTCACTATGAGGCACATTCCTGCAGATCCACCTCTGGGCTACCACGGCCACTTCCCTCAGCATCAGAGCAGCTCTGGCCATCTGCTCACACAGAAGGCGCAGGTACCTACCCAAGGCATTGCAGCAGCTCCCAGGGGATGGCTGAAGCACTACAAACTCGGTTACCAGCAATTCTAGGTGGTGGCACACAGCCAAGGTTTGCCCGCTAGAGCCAGTCCCACACAGCAGCCCAAGCTCTTGCCATCTTTGAGCCCTCCCAGGACGTGGCTATATTTGCGTTGCATTTAATGGGATTTCTAATGCCTGTAAAAGGAACACGCGTTTCTCTTGCTCTCTAGAATGCATTAGAGAATGCATGCAGTCCCGGCATAGTGTCTTACACTCCTCCCACATCTGTCAGTGGGGACAGAGTCTGAGGCACGGGAACAAAACCTTCACAGCACCCTCTTGGAAGCCCAGCCTCAGAGATGCAAACACCATTCTCCAAGTGTGGACATTAAGGTTGAACAACCAAAGCACTCCCCAGCCATACAGAAAACTGGTACTCTGTAAGGCAGCGGGCAGCCTGGGGCAGAAGGGTGGGTAGAAAAAAAAAAAAATCAGGCCACTTATTTATATCCTTAAATATGTTTCTCTGTGTCAAACTTCAAGCAGCCAGTTTGAGAAGCACTGGCCCCAGTAGCACATACTGCATCACACAGCACATCTACAGAAGGCATAGGGTGCACTGCTACCTTCCCAATGGAAAATGTCACATGTAGAAGCTTCCAATCATCTTGATGGAGGTTCAAGTGCTCCCAAAGGAAGGAACAGTTTCATAACAGAAGTGACTGTATCACTGCTTGATTTCCATCGCACTGAAGAAACCAAGACAACACATGCAACCTAGTCTTTTCTGAAGCAACCCACATTACTTCACCACATGTTTGTTAGCAGGCAGTAAATGCTGCAGTCTCCCAATAACATGGACACCTCAGGATAAAGCATGATGAGGTACATTTTGACGTGAGCATCCCAAACAGCTTCAGGCCATGAGCTGCTGCTGGGCTCAATCTGATCTTTTCTTTCATCACTGAAGAAAGCCACGAAGGTGGGAAGTAAGCACAGAGATCCCAGAACTGCCTGTTCTCACTTGCCGCCCTCTCTCCCTTGTCCACAAAGCCTGTTTGCAATCCTAACATTCACCAGCTCTTGGTGAGTTTTGATCACAAGTTCTTCAAGGTGACAACTCTGTCCTTTGCGGGCGTCGCATCGCACACAGAGAGCTGTGCAGAGAGCTGGTCCATGGTGCCGGGTCTGAGCAAGGAGGCTTCAGAGCAGCTCCAGCAACTGCAGATCAATCAAACCACCCTGCCCATTCACATAACCCCAAAGCAGCAGGATGTCAAGGCCTCAGAGTTGTTTGCCAGTCCCAGGAAGGGCAGTTCTATGCCCTAGGGTAAGCTAGATTTTACTATTGTTCTACAGAGCTTCATCTAAAGGCCTGAACACTGCATGTCTATGAACAACAGCCCTATGGCTCATCTGCAAAAGCAAAAAGCCTGCTCCCAGTCTTTGCGGTGGGAAAGAGAACATGACTCAGATAGCACTACCTGACCAGGACAGCCACTCTGCCGAAATGACCTCTGCAGAGTCCTCAAGCCCTGCTGCTCTGGGACTCTCCAACAGAAGAGCTACAAGGCCAGACCCCATCTCATACCACCCAGCCCCTTGTAAGGAGGCTGCTCTTCCCAAGGGAAGACCCACTGCACTGAGGATGTCTCTCCAACCTAACAGGGCAGGAACAGGGCTCAGAGGACTGCACATCTAGATGCCAGTGAGGTAGAGAGCAAACTTGCTTCAGCTTTGCTATCCCAGCAGACTAGCCACATGCTGACGAGTACAAGCCCTGCTGTAATTCCCAGCGTCCAGGACACATCCAGTGCTGTGAGCAGGCTGTCCTGGAAAACCTCTCCGGCATTCGTCACTGATCTCCATGGGAGAAGGGAGCACCAAAAGCCAACTAGGTCCAAGCAGAAGGTGGGCACCACGCCTCTGCTCCACATGCAGCACAGAGATTAAGTTCCCACTCCTAGCTTCAGACAAGGAAAAAGCAACGTATCTGTTCTCCCTCACTGCAAGAAAGGGATTTCCCTATGATCTCAGCACACAAGAAAAGGCTATAGAACCTTCAGATGCAGGGAGAGCTCCCTGCAGCACAGGGAGCCTGCAGTCCCTCTCCACTCGGTCCAGAGCCGGGGATGCGCTCTGTGCTGTGCAGCCCGACTTGTGCCCGGCTGATTTCTTTTCCAGCCTCTGAGTCTAACCAGCACTCTGTGATGTTCCCTCCCCTGCTACGCATCTTTCTGACTGAAAGAAGAATCTGGCAAATGCCCAAGTATTCTTTAACCTCCACATTAACTATTGTTAGCTTTGGCAAAGCCCAGCTCCTGGGATGCCTGGAGTGGTATCGCTTACTGCTGCAGCCTACAGGAACTGCTGTAGTGGCGAGATTCAGAGAACAGGGATCAGGTAGCAAATGCAAAAAAAACACAGCCCTCATCCACAGCATCCTCCCTCCCCCCATCACCTAACGAGCTTCAGGAGCGGCAACAACTTTTAAGCTTCTCACTGCTGCAAAATGATCAGAGTGAATATGCAGAACCAAGTTAAAGCAGCTGGAAGTTAGACCAGGCCAAGCGTTACTCTCAGACCACTATAATGTGTTCGTAGCATTGCAGATTCATAGAGAGCTGCAATTATTTATTTATTTATTTTTGGAGACAGTAGCAAGTGAGAGATGTTCATCTCTAGGTTTGGCTGTTAGAGAGGCACAGGCCACACCACCACTTCCTCTCCAGCCCACACCAGGATGCCCTGCCTGCGACACTGCAACAGTCCTAGCAACTGTAAAGCCTCAGTCCTGCACCCACCACACAAAACCCAGGGGTATCCACCTCCCCTCGCTCTCACAAAACGGTCCAATCAGTACACTCAGTTCTGGCTGCTCTGAGCAGCTCCAGAGATGAGCTGGAGCCTTCTTCTCACAGAGGCCTGCAGGCCTTGAAGAGCATTGGTACCAAACCTGCTCAGACAGCCGAGCTGTCCTGGGAATGCAAATCCTAAGCAGGAACAGCCACAGCAGTCACCAGGCACAGATGAATTTGAGGACCAGAAGGTAGGTTTGCTTAAATAGACATCAAGTTTCTTAATATAGCACACACTCTTCCCCAGTATCTGCATAGAGCTGAGTTTGAAATGTTCTAGGATTTGCAGTGAGGAGGACTTGTAGGGTGGAAGAGGAGCTACAGGAGGAAACATTTAAAAGGCAAGGGATGACTTCTGAGAAACACTGTATCAGGGACTACAGAAGCAGCAGTTTCCCACCAGAAGACTTGCAATGCAGAGGCCTGCTTAATAATGAAAATAAAATGTAAACACTTCCCTAGTACAGCAATGCAGATGCAAGTCCATCTAGGTTCAGTCAGCGAAGCTGAAGATGTGAAGGGATTGGGCTGGCTCAGACCTTCCCTCCAGAGAAAGATCCTGCATCGTGCCTCACTACACAAGTACACAAAATCAGTCTGCCGGATCTGTGCACTGTAGGCCTTCACACGCTACTTCAACATTAAGGGAGTTTCAAGAATTGTGCCAGTGCATCTAGAACCCTATCATGAGCAGGCCATCTGCTTGTTCGTTTTTTCCCCCCAATGAAATGCCGAAGTTGCTCGCCTATTCCCTTTAAGGTCATGCCTACTTTGTACTTGTCCCATTCTGGTGCCTTGCTTTCTGCTGGGTTTGCTCTGAAGAGTCTTTTTTTTTTTTAATCCTGCCTAGGCAGATAAAAACTACAGAGTATTTGTTCCCCACCTCTACCCCCAACAAGGAGAATCTCTAGTAAGAGCAACCCACTGAGAAACTTTGCAAAAAATAACATGGTGAGACAACCTCAGGAGTCACTCTACCAGTGACCCTGCCACCAAAGCCGAAAGCCCAGAAACACAGAGTATTGAGGAGCTCAACTTGCAACTAATAAACATGAGCACCACTGGCCCAAAAGGCTGCCTGCTCAGCTGCTCACTCTTAACTCAGTCAACAACTGCATCATAACAGAGCTGTTTGCACAAGACAGGAATCAATTGACCCTCTCTACCAGGTGCTGCTTCCCCCCCCCAGCTTTTCATTGCAGATGTCACACTTCTGACCCTTGCTCACCTCCTCTAGTGACATGAGCTCCATCAGAAGTTCCACAGAGCCTTTTACCTGCTCATGTAGTACATGACAAGGCATCATGTGTTATTCTGAAGTCACGGTCTACTTGCTTTGCATCAAGGCACGTACCAGTAGGTCATGCAGAAGGCTAAAGGTGTCCTCTCTCAGGTTAACTGTGAAAACAACCTTCATTTCTTTTTTTCCTGACTGCCAACAAACACGACCGCCATGAGCTCCTGATCTAAATCAAGCCTTTGCACGTTTATTTATTATTTTTTTTTTAAATGTACTTACCGGTCCTCAAGCCCTACTAGTTCTATTGATCACTGCCCACAAGAAACTGCGCTTTATAGGGCATGCTGCCTCCATATGATTGAAATAGCTTCCTTCCTTAATCAGCATATAATCAGATATACCCACACAGGAGAACTATAGCTTTGATTGACAAGATAGTTACAAAAATAAACCTGAGGTTTAAATATAGCTTGCTCAGCTCCCTGGAAGGTATGTCCTATTGTGTTATACAAGTCTACCATCGTTTTCCTTGAATTAATATAGTCCATGTTCTCCCAGTGCCTTGATATCTATCAATTAAAGAGCTACCAGCTTTGAGTTATACAGGAGGTCTGGCACATGGGGTCAGGTGGGAATGGCAGCTAGCCTTCTCACTGCATGGACTGACTTGCCATCAATATTTCATTGGCAATTAACATTTACAGATTTAAGTTCACATACCAGTTGAATGCTTGATGTCTGATGCAATTGTAGAGGTAGGCAGGTAAACAGATGTGGAGGACTACCTAGCTATGAATGGAAATATACATATACTTTTGACTGGGAGCATGTATCTGGATTAGATACATGTCTGTAGGCAAGCACAAAGCCAGGCAGGCAATATTTAATGAATCCCTCCTCCTGGGTTAGACAGTTCAATAGCACAATACTCATCACATTCCTTCCAATCTATCAGGATGTTCTGATGTGTTAAATATGCAGCGTAATGAGGGCAGAGCTCTATAGCCTCGCTCTTCTCATTTCAGAAAAAAAATTGAGGTATTTTTGAAAACCATTCTAATTACGAAATGCTCTTCATCTCTTCAAAACCTCCCCGTTGCCGACTGGCTACAAAACACGGGACAGACCTCATATTTATTATGCAAATCCTTGGCATTAAGAAAACAGATCACCAACTGACATCTGTCTCCCCCGAAAGGAAAACAAATAACTGAAAATAAAGGAAGAGAAGCCCTCTCCCGCGCGCCGCACCCGCCGCAAGCCGCCCGCGGAGGGACGCGCCGAGCCCCTGCTGCAATGCTCCCAGCCCCGTGCCGCGCACCGAGCCCGGCCACTGCGGTGCCGCCGCCGCCGCCTCCCCCTCCCCGCACCGCGACCCACCTTTGCCTTCCATCGCGGAGCCTTGCGAGCGCCGGGAAGTTGCGGGGAAGTTGCCGGAAGACGCGCTCCCTCCTCACTCAACCCGAAGCCCCGAGCCGGCCGCCGCTGCCTGCTCCGCGCTGGGGACGGCGCCGTCACAGCCTGGGAGCTGCAAGCAACCACCGGGGGAAGGGAGAGGGGGAGGCGGCGTGAGGCGCGGAGCCGCCGCCGGGGCAGCGGGGGCCGCGGGGGGGAGCCGGGTTACCTGGGCGGGAGCTGTCCCTGGCCGAGCGGTGCTGCTGCGGGGGCGAGTGGCTCGGCGGCCCGCCGCGCTGCCTGGCGCCGCCCGCATGCGCGCCCCGCCCGCGCCCCGCCTCCGCCGCCCGCAGCGCCGGGCCCGGGGCTCCGCAAGGAGAGCGCCGCCACCGCCCGCCGCCCCCCGGCCGGGCACGGCAGCTGGGATGCTTTGGGAGCGAGGGCGCGTCGGTCGCCTCCGGGGGACGCGGGGAGGTCGCCCGGGCGGGGGAACGCACAGCGCGTCTCGGCCGCCGCGTCGGTTTCTACAGGTGATGGGTGCGGGGAGTTTTGCACATGGCCGAGGCCCCGAGCACGGCACTTCGCTCAGAGACGTCGCTCCGCTCGCGCCAACCTTCCCACAGTGCAGGCCCGCAACACCTGCAGCCATGGAGAGGAGCTCTTAGCAGAAGGCTCAGGCCTTCTCCAAATACAAATTTTCCAAGATTAATTGTGCTGATTCATAGAACATCCACCTTACAGGTAGTTTGGGCTCTTCTGCTTTCTGCAACCAGCTGCCAGAACTTGATCTACCTCTGCTTAATAATAAGCAGTCCCACACTAACAAGAAGCTGATAAAACATCCACACCAGGACCATTTTGGGACCCCTCACTACAATAAAGACATTGCAGCCTGGAGAGTGCCCAGAGAAGGGCAACGGAGATGTGAAGGGTCTGGAGCACAAGTCTTATGGGAAGGGGCTGAGGGAATGGGGATGGCTCAGTCTGGAGGAGAGGAGACTCAGGGGAGACCTCATTGCTCTCTACAACTCCCTGACAGGAGGTTGTAGCGAGGTGGGGAACAGCCTTGAGTTGTGCCAGGGAAGGTTCGGGCTGGGTATTAGGAAACATCTCAGAAAGAGCAGTGAGGCACTGGAACAGGCTGCCAGGGGGTGGGTGAGCCACCACCAGGCACTTAAGAGCTGTAGAGATGTGGCACTGATGGACATGGTTAGTGGGCAATATTGGTGGTAGGTGGACAGTTGGGCTGGATGATCTTAGAGGTCTTTCATAACCTTCGTGTGAAGTTCACAAGTCACTTCTACTTAGATGGCAGATTGAGCTCCTGAAGTTTGTCCCTGTAAAGAAGTTTCTCCAAACCTGGAATTGTTTCCTTATTACCCTCATTTTTTTCCCCCCCATATTTTTCTGTTTTGGCATTATGTAGATGGTAAAAACCCATTTCTGTGCTTATTTTTATGGTTTGTTTTACTGCGCAACCACTGTGCTGGGAGCTGCACATAGATCACCACTGCACTATGCTCCTGAGCTAACAACAGGTCGGAGCAGAACTGAAGCAGAGCACCCAAACCCCCCAATCTACCCATTCATTTTCCAATCACACCAGATCTTTCTGGTCGCATCTAGGATGTCATAATCTCCCAGTTCACAAAACCATCATAGGGCCTTAAAACTGATATTCTCACAATTTAAGAACAGCTTAAAGAGAAGCTCTCCTATGTAGAACACAGTTGCAGAGCCTTAAAGGCTCTTCTCCTCAACACAAAGGAGCAATTTCAAGGGAACAAATCCACTCAATATATTTCCTTCCACTGCCATTCATAGGTAACCTTGCAAGCTACTTATCATTAGAAATGAATATTGTATTTTCTATACTCTACATTTCAGCTGCATCCTACATTAAAGCATCACAAATCTAGACTAGCTTGAGCAAGATCACATTACTGTTCCTCCTCTAGCCCTTCAGGAAAGTCAGATCTGTATCTACTGTGGCTTTCCAGGTAAGCAAGCATCAAATAAAGATGCATACATTAACAAGATCTCAGTATCACACTAGGTTGTTCCCTGACCCACAGTAAGATGGAGCTCTGCAGAACTCAGGAGGTGCAGGTGTGCTGACCCAGGGCTCGTTCCCAACCGCACTGTCTGAGCCAAAGTGGAAGGAGTACTTTGGAGGCATCACTCTCCTGTAGCAAATCCACAAGGCTGCCAGAGTTGTTTCCCATACCTGTCAGCTGCACAAGGTTTGGGAGTAGGCAGAGATCACGGTACAATTGAGGAGGTTGCTCAGTTCCAGCACACAGCACCCTGTGCAGGGCCCTCTTCACAGCACCTCTGAGTACCCTTGGGAGCTCTCCCTCTGCTCCAAAGCACAGATGTGATGAAGCCAAGTGGCCATTTTGATATTGCTGCAGACAGAGAGACCGTGTGATGGTCATACATGGTCCCCCAGATGCGCCTGCTCCTGTCCATCTGCCACACTGGCAGAGCCTCCTTCTCCATAGGGAGCCTCCATTCTCAAGGGCAGAGCACCATCCAGACAAGGTCATGCACAGAGCTGTGCACGTGTCATGGTGCTGGATGAGGCACCAGGAGGGAGAAGAACACTGGTGGTAGGATTCCTTCTGGTCTTTGACAGGTTCTGGTGAAGACCACCTAAAAAGGGCAGCAAACCCCGGTGCAGAGGCACCAACACAAGGGCCAGCAGACAGATTTTATACCGAGCTCTACACAAAACTGGCCATAAGCTAGCTTCAGTTCTACAGTTTGGTTGCCAGAGTGTGAGAATCCAGTTTCCAAAATGCTCAGAAGCCAACCTCAGCATCCGGATCAAACGGATTCCTGGCTAGAGACAGAGTTGCTATCACTGCTGGACACAGAACAGCACTTGACCTGCCCACAGACCTTAAAGACAATTAACAGTTCAGTCAAAAAAGGAGCTGCACTGAGTTCTGACCAAGGGGGAAAAATAACTGCTAGCTTCTATGCTCATTGTGGGCCTAACCTTGAAACTGGTGCACCCCTTGAAACCAGCGTCTGAGTCCTGCTCAGCAAAGGGCTCGCGAATCTCCTGTTTTCCTGTAGAATCTATTCCCAAATTCAGTAGGTGTCATTAGCTGACTGCCATCATTAGCCAGAAGAACAGATTCCTCTAGGACAGAAAACAAAACTGCTCAGTTACCAGTCTCAGAAGATGCCCACAGACTACGAGCTGTGCTCAGATGAGCACAAGCCAAAACAGCAGGTTGCAAGAAAGTAGGCCATGACACTGCAGCAGCAGGAAGGACCTCTAACGCTACTAAAATAAGAAAGAATGAAGCGGGGGAAGGAGAGGAGTAAATAGAGACTTGAAGTCCTTAGAAAATAGAATAAGTATCTGTAAAATACAGAGAATGTTCTACTCAACCTGTCATCCTCCACCTTGAGGTAGATGTACACTGCTTCTGATCACGAGCAAGCAAAACAGTGAACTACTACCTCACCAGCTGAGGCAGCATCTTCCTCACGAGTAATTGCTGGAAGCAGGGGAGAAGTGCATTAGGAGCTGGTATGGGGAATTAAGTCCAAAGCAAGCCATAACCTTTGAACAAACAGTTTAAGTATACAAGATCATTGATCAAATGTTGAGATTAATCAGATGCTACTATATTATTAAAGGAGAAGGCACTACAAGTCACAAAAATACCAAAACAAAGGAGCAGTTTTGCAATTATTTACAACAAAGACGAAAATTAATATGGAAGAAAATCAGGAAGGAAGGCAAGCATTCTTATATTGCCTCAGGAAGCTGCTTCCAAGAACTAGCATTGGCTTGGTAAAGTACTACCAACTTCCTACTTTTTGCCACTGTTCTTCATTAGCATCTACAGACAGATCCGTCTGAATTCAGCGTTTGAACAAATTGATGCAAAGGCTGAATGTTTTGATTCCTCAGGCTATTGAGAGGGTCAGATGAGAAGACCCAGTCTTCGCATAGCATATCTCCTTTAGAGGTGTAGAAGTACATCACAATGCACTGGATCACTCAGCAAGGAGCTTCCCAGAACAGAGTTGGAGAACTCCACCCAGCTTCCTTTTGCCTCACTACATTGGGAAAAAGGCAATGCATTAAACAGCCACTTGGAAGAAACTATAACACCCATTAACAGGAGTCTTTCTGCTGACTTTAATGGTAGTTGGATCTGACCCAAACACCTCAACACCAAATTTACATTTGCTATGAGGGAACGGGCATCCTGAACTCCTGAAAGCCCAGGGAAGCCGGAGGCTGCTCTCCATCCTTGCACAAAGTGCTAGTGCTTTCAGGGCTAGCTCCTGCTCTGTCTGAGCCCCAGATCCCTGGTTATTCAGTTTAGTAAATAACTCAGTCACCTCATCAGCCAGGTGTGGGCAGGGAGCTGTTTTCTGAAGTGGGGTTACTATACCATTATAGAAGCTTAATGCTTTCATCCACAAAAAAAGGTAAATATTAAAATAAGCTGCTGAATGAAGCCACTTAAGCATTATCCCCTTTTTGACTTGATTGGAAAAGGTAATTACATCCATTCAGCATGCTTTACACAAGAAAAAGGAGATTCTCAGAGCAGAGAGGCAGGAAGGAGCTTCCTGCTGGCAGCTCACCTGGGGCAGCCTGCCCTCCTAAGAGCCAAGTGCTAGAACACTTGGAGGTGATGGACTATTTCTTTTACAATCCCATTACCTATTTGCCTACTCCTATTTCTGACAATAAAAAGCTATTTGCTCATGACTACTCTACAGCTATCGGAGCTGAGCAACGTTTATGTTTTGTGTGCTGTTATAGACATCACAGACTGACCTCTGCCAGGCTCAGATCCCAGGAGGCAATTTCTTTGCCTTACACCTACCATGCAAGAGCTATTTCTAGAGCACTGAACTCTACCTCAGATGGTGCAGTCCTGCAAGCTGCCCACCAAGAAGCCCATCTAGCGCCAACAAGCACCACTACAGAGTGGTTTTCCAGAGCGTTACATTCTAACAAATACAATAAAACCTGCAGAACCAAGACCATCATCATTAGTGTATTCCCAGCGCAGCTTTCCCATGCCTCTTGGAATTAGATCTTTCTGTGAGAACTTAGGCCAAAACCCAGAGTTTGTCTAGTTCCTCTTAGCACATACCATGAAACACACTGAGAAGTGGCATTCAATTAGAAGAGAGAGATGCAATAGAAAACTGTGGCCCTGAGCAACATGGTTGTGCGGTTGTGGTAGTGATGGCTTGATGTATTGGTCTAGATAATCTCAGTGGCCTTTTCCAATCTTAATGGCTGTATGAGTCTATGAAAGCAAGGAGAAAAGGAGTGAAGAAGGAAGAGAAGCAGAGGGCAACTGCTTTGTTCACAAAGAGGCAAAGTTGCTTCTGACAGATTCCTGGTGATACCAGGCAAAGTGTTTACTGGTAGGCCAAAAGTCATATACAAAAAGAAGAGCTAAACTCACCCAGCTGATGAAGACAATCTCTGGGTACACAGCACTCCTCCTCAGGAAGCAGCTTATGCCTAGGAGATGCTCTCTCTTTGGTGGGTCCACCCCTTCTGATTAGATGGGGACCACAGGTGCAAACCATTTGCCTGTGCTCCCTGGGCCAGCCACACCCCTCCCCCAGCTGCTCAATCACCAGTTCAAGCTATGACCCAACAGTTCCTCCACAGTAACTAACCACACTAATGCACTCAGTTGCAAAAAGGGAAAGACAGAACAACCCCTTGGAGTGAAGTTATTCACCTCTACATTGGAGTTACATCAGGCAGTGACACAAACGTTGAGCACCTGAACAGCCATAGTAAAGACAGAAAAATATTCACATGCTCAACCTGAAGCATGAACTCGTGCATTTTTGCTTGATTAGCAGCCACACTCCCAGTCGAGAAGATGGGGGAAAAAAGCGCTATACCTACCCTCCCCAAAATCAAATCCACAGCAATGGGCAACATACACAAAGCTCCTTCATCTATGACATGGAAGACTGTAAGCTCTTCAGGTTTCCAGGAAAACTTCATCCCCGCAGCAAGAATCAGCTCTGCATCCAGAGATGTGTTTGACCTGCCTCCTATCTGCAAATCCACTGGACATCAGGCAAAGGCCATCTCCAGTGGCTTATGAAATAAGTCTGCCAAGATACTGCATGTGTCTGCTCTTCCCTGCTGAGGTTTTCCTTAGAGAAAAGCTTGGTTGGTTTGTTTGCTTAGCTTGTATACATAGATAGCAATTTCTTTAAGCCTTACTTTCCTTGATTGATGAGATCTCATTGTTTTCACTGCAGAAGCCTTGGGCTGCAATCAACCCAAACAGTATGAAAACCAGCATGCCCGAGCCTGAACGAATGAACAGCATTTGGAAGACCTTGCTTGCTTCCCCTTTGCCAGCTGTGCCATGGCATGGCCATGAGATGCAGAAGGATTTAGCTGCATCTCCTACCTGCACAGACAGACCATGCACACTAAGAAAGAAAAAAAGTCTGCCAAACATGACTGTTTAGAAAGCAGCAGGTACTCAGCTCTGCCTGGTGAATACATCCCTTCCCTCTTAGCTAGGGATATATCTTGCTATATCTAGCCCAGCTACAGTATTCCTTAATCATTGTAGTATCATCTCACAAGCGACAAGTAGATACAAATGCAGACAATAGTGAAGATTCAAGGAAGATTCTGGGGCTCACACTGGCAGTACAGACAGCTACAAGTTACTTAAAACTCTCCAGCAGTTTTCCATCTCCGCCCTTGTCGCAGGCCTTCCAGAGAAAGGCAACACAACATTTTGAGCTTGTCGGCAGCGTTTCTAACTTGCAGCTGGTTTGACATTCAAATGGACTGCAGCAAGCATAGCACTTCAAGGTGGAAGAACCACATGTTGTACACATTCTTCCCTCATTCTACAGAGTCTAACATATGTTAAGTGCAAAATGTTTTTTCATCTTCAACAGCTGTCCAGGGCAGGTTTCAGAGGTCACAGCAGGAACCAAGTACAGAAAGCATTCAGCCTACCACCTGCATGGGATCAGATACTGTTCTCTGCCCATCCACCAACCTTACCCTTGGAGATCCTGCCCAGGTGAACAGAGTAGGACATCAGGGGAAAGAAGGGCTGACTTTAATGAAGGAAGTTAGCAAGTCCAGGTGCAGACACAGGGTATATTTAGAGAAAGATGTGGGGGCTTGGGCAGCAATTTTGTTTTGTAAGGAAGAGCTGCCAGAAGAGAGGGTGGGCTGAAGGGGAAGAATAGCAGCATGGGTAGGAAAAGCAGAGTCTGAGAGATGCAAGAGGGTGCCTGTGCTCACATCCAGGAGTCAAGGAGGACAAACAAGAGCACATCATTTTACATGTCTTAAAACTTAAAACCAGAAGAGATTTTGGTCATAAAATGAAATGAAGGCAAAGGAGGAGGTTTGGAGTGACTCAAGGTGGCAGGAAGCCAGTTGTGACTGAATCCCATGCCAGCAAGCAAGCTGGAGAAGGAAAACTATTTAGTCAGCAAGGTAGCAGAACTGGAAAAGTTTAGCACATTCAGCACAGCAGTGGGGTTTGAGACCCTCCAATTAAGAGAAGCAGAGGAAGCCAAGGCTGGAATGAGCCCAGTCTGGGCATTAACAAACATCACATTACACTGGAATGAGAAAGCAAGGGGGATCAGCAGTAGCAACCAAGATTACAGACAGCAAACAAAAAAAAGATGCTACGTCAAGGCTTAGAGAAGCATCAACACCGAATGATGGCACATGCAGCCAACTGTCAGCAAGGGGGAAATAAAACACCACCAAAAAACAAAACCCACCAAACCAGTAGCAACAGCAAGTGGGAAAAGCAGTGGGATTGTCTTCCAGCAGGAAGATGTTTTCCTGCCAGCACCAAGAAAGCACAAACTGGCAAACAGCTCCAAAATTAAATCATTTGCTGGAAACACCTACTGCTTCATCCTGAGTATTCTCCATTGCAAGAACTTCTAACAACAGTGCACCAGTGTGGTGCTCAGGGTGCCACCCCCAAGGGGACAGCAGTGGGCAGAAGCCATGTTGGCCTGAGATTCTCCAGGTAGGCTGCTCTCAGACTCCCTCAAGGCAGGCAGCCTGTGGGCTCCAGCCACGCCAGCTCCCCCTTCCCTCCCATGCACACAAAGCACTGCAATCCTGGCACCTACATGCAGACACAAGCCACGTTCCCCATGTGGTGGGCTGCTTTCCTCTCCCTGCCCAGCACCCAGGCTTGCCACTGCTGCCTGCTGCTCCCCTACCTCTCTGCAGCACCATTCACCCCTTGGTTTTCCATTCATTCCTGCTTTCAGCTTCAATTCTGCACACCCACCCTGATGGAATAGGCTCCATCCCCACACAAGGCTGAGCACTCGCTCTGCCTTGCTGGTGTCGTGGCACAGGAGGGGAAATCACCTCTGCTCAACCCCCTTGGCAGTGACCATGAAAAGCCATCATTAAACACCGGCAGCCTCCCGAGGCCACACGAGGTTGTGCATGTCCCTCTGCCCTCTCCTGGCTGGAATAAGAAATGTCGAGCTTGTTTTTCTTTTCCCCCCATCCCACAGTTATTTACAGCACAAGCTTGTACCTAGAAGTAGATATTTACACTTACGGCTTACTTTAACCATCCTGGAAAAATTGTGGGCACGTACAGCGCACGTATTTTATGCCTCTAAGCATATCAGCATTACTCAAATGCCTTCCTAATAGATCACGTTCGCACTCATGGTAAGAGCCTTACATAAGTTATGACACCCGTGGATCAGCGACAAGGAGCACATACAGCAGCTTGCACTCAGCCAGGCACGCAGCTGCTCCAAGTGCACCCCTTATTCTCTAGCCAGCATCTTTCAGCACACATCCCAGATCTAAGGCAGTGCCAGTCAGCTTTGAAAAAGGCTCTGCTTGGCAGCTAGGGTCAGAAGACACAGTGAAAGTCACCTGTTTATGCTCTCTTCAGCAATTCTTATTTCCATGTGCATATTTTTGGGTGGGTCACATAAGGTCTTTGTTCTGGTCTGGGTACACCGGGTCCAGCTTTTTGCAGGAGCTGAGTATGCCAGGTGCTCCAGGTGTCAGGCAGTCTAAATCATTGTCTTTTGTAATACTTAAAGGATGAACACTGCCTTTCTTCAGGCACTTCTACAAATGTCTGCCTAAGCAGCTTCATTCCAAATCCATGCCGGGATAACCCTGCCAGAGATGGGATCAGGACACAGATCACACCACCCAGCTCTCCCACAACAGTGGGCAAGATGACCTGCCTCTATCTGAGAGGCCAGCAAACACTATCCATTTCTCTTACTGGGCTGGATCATTCTCTTTGCTGCTCCGCTTTATATCCACATCGCATTCCAGTCCCCTCAGACGCACACTTTGTGAGAATTCAGACAAATCAAATACAGCAGCCTCTCCCCCCACACCACTCATTAGCTGACTTCACCTATGAATGGTGTGAAAACAGGAGACCATAGCTGCAATGCCAGTGGGAACCCAGCCCTACTACACATGTGTATTTATTCAAATGTAAAGATACCGCTGTAAACAGAGCTCCAAATGCTACAGATGCACAAGGGGGCAATCACCCATTATTTCTGCCTGATCCTGGCCTTGCAATCCCCATCCTGATTAAATTACTGGGGGCAGGATTAACAGCAAGATAATCGGATGCAGTGTCTAATCCAGATAACTCAGCTTTACTGGATCTCACAACACAGGACTTCACTGGCCACCCAACCAGGGCATTCCAAAGTGTTACATCTCATTCCCACCACTTAAAGGATTTAGGCTTCCAAGAGACTTGATCATAAGGGAAGGCTGAGGAAGATATTCCCAAATTCAGTCAGATGTTTTAACTTGCTTAACTGATGTGGCTCTGAGAGCTCCTTGGCCCAGGAGGGTTGTGGTTTCAGAGCAACAATTCGTCCAGGCATCTCACTATTTTGCAGCTGCAGAATCTCCATCTTCAGTTCTCAAAGTCTCAAGACCTCTGTCAGGAGCAGCTTTGCCTGTCCCAAGGCAGAGGCATGGCCCAGACAGCTATTTTTGGTCCCTTGTCCTGCCTGTAAGCTTTCCATTTCCTTGGCCTTCACCTTGCCAAACAATGCTTGTGCTTGTAGGAGGCTATGAGACCACCTTGAGAGGAAGATCCTGGAGAGGGGACAAGATCTGGAAGTGAGGATTGGCCTGTACTTGGAGAATTCCAATATCTGGAAAAAGGCAAGAGGTTTTAGCAGTTCTTATTGCCTATATTCACTGCTTCCCCATAGTTCAGACTGACCTTCCTTCCCATGTTTCTACAAGTTTGTCACTGGACAAAAGCCAGGAGCTCAGTGATGCTCTGAGAAGGGCCAGCTTTGGGCATCTGAACCTTGGCAAGCAGCCGCATCACACAGCAAGCAGGGCTTTGTTCAGCAGCAAAGTGGCCTGGATAGGGCACAAAGACAGAAAATGCATCTGATCTTCCAGCAAGTCCTGCATTGTTCTCAGACAGCATGAGAGGGCATTTTAAAAATCTATTCTGCAGACCCGCACAGCCTGAACTCCTGTTCTGCTTGAAAAATGAATCACTTGGAGGCTTTCATCACCTTATCAAAGTGCCTAGCAGCCCCTGCGTGCCCTCCCATAAAGAGCTGTCCTTGAGCAAAGCTGCTTTTTAGTGAGGCCTTGTGCTGTTCTCACGAGAATGTCGGACACCTCCAGGTGTCCCTCAAACAGGTATCTATCAATAGTTGCAGCTCAGATTTTCCCGAGCTGCTCACAGAAAATAGACTGCTGGCATCTGACTTCTGTGAATCACATTTCTAACATGCCCTTCAAACAGAAGAGATGTCTAGATTACATTTCTGATGCTGCATAACTATGCGGGTCCAGCTTATCTCCAATTACAAGGGCAAACAGGGAGAAGTGGACTGGGAAGGAAGAAGCTGAGCAGAGAGCAGGTGAAAATATGTTGCTGGCTGCCATCAGTTCACGCTTACTGCCAAAAGCAAGGTCATGTAGTACTATCTTTCTGCATTGTTAAAATATGAAAGGTAAAAGGGCACTATCGTTTCAGGAAGACCGCATGAAACAATCTTATCTCCCACCAGTGGCAATGGCTTGTTACCTGAGATAACCAAATCCTCTAGCAACGATGAAAATTCACGAGATCTAGAGTATCGCTGCTGCTTTAGCCCATTTCCATATGAAAATCAACAGCCTTCATTCACTCAGCATCAGGGATAGCAAATAGGAACAGCAGCTGGTTGGAGTCAGACCTGAGACATTCACATTTGCAGTGAAACCGTTCATCATGCATTTATACACATTGGTTATAAGAGATCATACCAAAGAGCACTCCCTGCCATTAGATGTTCAGATTCATCCAGCAGAGAAAATTCCATTCCCTGACCTGTAACAGGAACCAGTATGATACATGTCCAGTAAGTTAAAAATTCACACAAAAGTGTCTAAAGACAACTACCAGAGCCTGATCGGAGGAATGGAACAGGAGGAAGAAAGCGGTGGTTTTTCTTTTCATAATCTAGCCTGGAAACTGATTCCTGCCTGTTTTCACTGATGTGCTCTTCAGGCTGAGCAGAGAGCAACGACAATGTGTCTGCCACCTGTGGTGAAGATACATCTGAAATTCTTCTTTCAGAACCACGAAACCTCCCTGGCACTTGGTGGATTTACCTCTTTGGGGTCAGTGAAGATGGATGGTATAATCATATCCCTTAGCTATGTTCATAGGCAAGCAGAGATGGAGCAGCATAATGATGTTCTAAACACCTCTCAAGAGCAGGACAATGGCTTAAAAGTAATTACGTGAGCTGGAAGAAATTGCTTTTCAAGGCTATTTTTCTTTCTTTGGAAAGGTGCAGAAATGAGGCAGTGCTGCGTGAGAAGGAAGGCCTTTAAAATGCTGTAAGCAAAGATCAGGTTGCAGCATGCTGATGCACCATAGAGCACACTGTTGCACAATTTGTGCTTTTAACACACCAGAAACTTTGTGTAGGCATTAAGGACTTTGAGATCAGAGTCCAAGACACTCACATCCTCTGCGAAGGAGGAGAGGCACCTCTCCACAAGATTCTCTAGACGCACATTGTGCCACAGATAAGCCACAGCTTTTCACTCATTTCAAGAAGCAATCTATTAGAGAAATAGTGACAGAAACACCACCTTTCCCTGCTGGCTGTGCTCAGCCAGGAAAGCATCAGAGCCCTGCCAGCAAACAGCACAACTGGCAGCACAAGACATGGACTGGGAGCAGGTCAGATCAGTGCCATAAAGCATCCAACTGCACCAGTATCTGTATCACACCACCACCACCACCTCCTAACACACCATTCCCCTCCACATTGTGAGGAAAGGTGTGAGGCATAGGTCTGCCACTGCTGAGCAGCAATAGAATGTGCTGCAAATAATTTTGAGCTTAGAGATCCTGGACTGGAAAGAGCCATTTCTCTCTACAGAGGAAGGAGGGTCTTCTGCCCATCAGCTCAACCAAACTCTGCTTGGCTGTTCTTGGAGATTCAACAGCAAGTCCTCACAGCTCATCAAAAGGAAACCTAGCATAATTTAGGGATCATCTTTTGTTGCTGTTCTTTGGTACAGCACCTTTTCCTGCTTGCAATCTTACAATTCTGCAGATGCCACCAGAATCACACACGAGGAGACTGATGCAAGTTCATCCACCTGCACTCACCTGGGCACACAGAGTGCTCAGCATTGTTCTCACATCCAACTCACCTGCCATCAGCATGCAGGCTATACGTTCCTCACGTGAGGTCTAACCAAGCTGCTAAATTTGTTTGAATGAACACACTCTTCCACAATATATCCTTTCTCTACAGCTTGACTGCATTCCTCCTCATAGACAAAGAGGTGTAGACACTGATGGCCAAGAAAACATTATCAAGAGCTTCAGATATACCTTAAGCCCAGCAGCATTTCTAGGGCTACTGCCTTCAGCATCAGGCAACAGCTACACCTCCTGCTGCTCAGCTCTTCAACCAAAACCTCTCCAAACAGCACCTCCTGTGGGACACTCACACCAAGAACCTCTCCTTGTTACTACTTGGAGTAGTAACAAAAGGAAAAGGCAGGCAGCAGGATTCTTAATGCTTAGGTTCCTTCAACATTTGCCTCTCCACACACCCCAGCCCCCACCATAGCTGTGCAAACTCCAGCCTCTCCTCACTCACCTCACAAGTTTGCTTACAACTTCGCTATAGTTGAAGGGAAAGGAGAAAGCACACACGTACCCTGCAACGTGGCATTGCAGATCCTGCCACAGCACAGCTCAGAGTTCAGCCCCACCATGATGCCTCCCTACCCACATGCACTCAGGGAGCCAGGCCCAGGCTGCAAGGCCTCACCTGACCTCACACACAGAGTCACGCTAATCCCACCCAAAGGCTCACTTACCTCACAGTCCATCACCAGCCTTCCCTGGGAGCAGAGACCCAGCAGCACAGCCTTCCTCTCCTCCTTTCTGCCTTGCCTCTCCCAAATGGCTGCTAATGCAGATGGCCCTCACCTGTGCTGCGGGCCAGAGCCATGTGGGCCCTGCTACAAACCTGCCCAGACATGTACCAAAGGGCCACATAGCAAGATAAGAAAGCTGAGGGATTTTCTCCTATCCCACTTTTTTTGTGTGTTAAGGAGGGGGAAGGAGGTCAGTGCTGTTCAGTCAATGCTGTAATTACTCTAGCTTGCAGATGGAGTAAGAAACTGATCCCAGACCCTCAGGGCCTGTGTGACATAACAGCGGTCCCCCTCCATGCGTCATCTGTGTGTTCAGAGCAAATGAACTGGCATTTAGCATGAGCAAATTCCAGATCTGGAGCTCCCATCAATCTGTGAGCAGCAGGTGCAGGCTCCTGGGCTACCAGGTCCAGCCTCAGGCTGGTCAGTGAATTACAGTGTCACACGGAGCACAGGGTGGCCAGGAGCCACACAGAAGGATATAGTACCCATGCACTAATCCTGTCCATGAACAGGGTCAGGACAGAGATGCTTTGATTGGCATCAAGACTGGTTCTGCAGGCACTAAGTAGGTGGGGGGTGACAGAACCCAGCTGCCTGTGTCCTAATCTGCACTCAAGAGCGTGAACAACCCACACCTGGCTCCTAAAGAGAGGTGTTATTTTGCTAGTTTCACCTGGTGCTCCCCTCTCCAGTTTCCACAATTTTTTTTTTTTTTTAACATATGTAAACCGCAAAAAAAAAAAAAAAAAAGTGACAGGAAATGTTGGGAATCATTTAGCAAATAGAGCAATCAATCTCACTTCTTTGCTCATTTGAGCAGGCGTGCTCTCTGGTGAGTACCACTGTTTGCATAAGGAACATTAGAGCTGCACTTAGCAGTTTCAGCTGCTGCAGTTCCCACTATTGATTGCTACCATTCAAACCCAGCTCTAATGCATGTCAGCAGACATAAGCTGGGAGGCAGCTATGTGCCCACTGGGAGCAATGATATATTATCATTCTCTTCAAACGAACCTGGAGAAATACTAGATATATTTAACAGAAATTCCTGGCTCTACCTATGTGCTAGGGAATTTCAGTGGTTGCAGAAGTACAAATCAACATAATCTGTGACTAGAACGAAAATCAGGTACTAAAAGTGAGTTATGCATACAGGTGACCATTCTACAAGCACATTCAGGAATTTGTGTTGCTATTCTCTCCCCTCTCCTTTTGCATTTAGGCTGGCAAATGTGGGTGCTTGCTGAAGCACTGCATGTTAAACAGAGCAGAGCAGGGATTGTCACCATGGCCCTCAAAATAACATTTGATCTTGCCAGGCATGTGAAAGGACAAGGCCATAGGCAGACAGTGCTAGGCTATTCCCAGTAAGAACTGGGAGACTGCAGCACTGCTGTGAGCCTTTGTTCTTGTTTAGATCTGTAAGCAGAGTGGATATTTCCAAGCTGGCAAATGTCATGCAGTCAAGAGATACCTGAGCTGGCACTAAAAGAGCTCTTCTCAGAAACAGAAGCTGCATGTGGTCTAATTAGTGCCACTAAAGGGAAGAGCAAATCAGTGTGGGGAGAGCAGCACCAGCAAGTTGCTCTGGCTACTGGTCCCACGCTGAGCTGAGCTGAGCTGGCACATGGGCTCATTCTTGGTAGGGGCCATGCTGTTGGAAAACGCACTGTGTTACACAGGAGGCAGCTGGATGTGGTTAGCTCAGTTCTATGTGATAAATCAGACCCACCCCAGCAACTAATAAAGTGCACCAATTTGTAACCCCCTCAGCTTTGTGCAGAGATGTGTTTAAGGCATACGCAGCTATAAATGCAGAAATAAAAGGAGAGCAGTTGACAGGATTGGGCCACTGGGACAGCCGGGCCCAAATGGACATCATCACCCCAACCTCCTGTCTGCTGTGCCTAACACTTCCAGCCCACAGCTGAGATCTGCCTGTGCCTGTGTGTGAAAAGGCAAACCAGGCAGAAGCTGCCCCACAAATGCCATAAAGATCCCTGGCACATTGCATAGGAACTGCCTGACATGCCTTGCTCTTGCACTGCTGCACTGTACTGTCTTCCTAACATTTTTAGACAGAAGTACCAAGGTGGGAGACATCCCCTGCTGGGATCTCCATCTCCTATTCAGGAGAACTTCCCATCAGAACTTCCCATGCTGGAAGATTGACCCAATTTTCCCCATAGCTCACTTTAACTTGGGAGAGCGTGACTTGTGCGTGCTGGACCAGCATGCCCTGGCAGCCCTGCAGCACCACATATCAGAAGAACAAGCCAGCACTTCTGAATTATTTATGCCAACTCACATGAACTTGTGTTTCTCCTCCTCTTCTGCACCACGATGTTTGCCACTCTGTGAATAAGCTGGTGAGACAGACAACACAGACGATGAGGCTGTGGATGACTATAACAGAATGTAGATGTATTTATCCAGCTTCTTTGAGCAGCACTTTATTTCCTTTTAGTTCATTATTTTAACAGAACACCTCTACATGCTTATTTAAAGATGTCTGGGGGGGACTGGGTGCAATATAGAAACAGACTGAGGGGCAGTTGGACAGCATCTGCTTTGCAGCCCTCCTGGCACGCTGGGTTTCACATTGTCTTCAGTGTGTGCTTTGATGCCGAGTAGAGCCATACCTGAGTACAGCTTCCCTTGGGTGAGGAGCAATTGCAGAAGAAGCCTTGTACTACTGGCCAGGTAACATATGTCTAGGTGTACTTACTAGTCCTTCAGTCCCAGTGAGTTGATGGCACTCAACGCTGCTAGGGGCAGTTTCTACAGCAGTTCCTTTAACTGATGGGCTCATGTTTTTTCTAGACGCTTTCTAAAACAACTTCCCACCTTTGCTCCAGTTTTGCCATCAGTGGCTAACAAAATAACAACGAATGCAACACTGTGTACCCCAATTAGCATTAGACAAAGCCATTGGCAAACAGAGAGATGCCAAATGGAGGTTTGGGCATTTTTGCACAGGTACTGGACAGCATGAGAGGTAGAGGGGAAACATGGCCTTCACAAAGACACTGCGGTTGGCCCTCATTCCTTACTGCCTTGAGTGACATACATTGGTTTACAAGGATGCAAAGTAATTGTAAGACACAGTGGTTTGCATGCCCTGAGCACTTCCACACGAGGAAGGACACGAAGGAGCTGCTTGGCTCACTGCCAGTTTCCCTTGGGAGCTGTCTTTGCCAACTGAGACCCAGCCTCTCTTCTTGGAAGCTCCACCAATGGAGTCTTGTCATAGAAGCAGCTACAGTCACTGCAGCTTTGGCAGTGTTAGGGAGATTTGGGGTCAGAGCGAGGGCACAATGTGTCCTTACCCACTCACTCCAGCTCCTCTGTTGTCCATGCCAGGGGAATGCTAACAGAGCCCCAGACTCCCTTCTATTAGAATTGGCTATTAACATACAGTGTGAATGAGCCCTGGCACAGAGGAGGCAGGAGGACACAAGGTCATTCATCCTTCAGGATGAATCCCCATTCCTTTCTTCACGCTGTTCTGTTGAGAATTGGTTGAACAGATCAGATCCTTTCCCAGTCCTGCCAATATCATGGTAGGTTGTAAGAAAGGAGGAGTCCTGGAGATAAACAGAACCATTAGTTAAAGCATCTAACATCATAAGCTACATCTAAGATTTGTACTACCAAGGCAGACAGAAGCAGATCACCTCCCTCCTCATCACCTCCCAAAAAGAAAGCTGAAACAAGGGGATCAGAGAGGATGAGAGCTGGGGACAAAAGTGACTGCTGTTTGGCATCAGCTTCTACCTTGCTTAAGACTTGAAAATCACTTATTGTATCTTCAAATGGCTTCCCTGTGCCCAGCAAGGCCTCAGCAACATCTTGAGTGCAAAAATCTGAGGGGGAGAGACAAGGCCAAGTGAATCTGAAAGGAGCCTGATGTATGTGTATGCACCCACATCACTGCTTAGCAAATCAGGCTGTCTGTGAGTGAACGAGTGCGTGTTCCTCTACCACAGAAGGTCAGTAAGATAAAAATAACCCCCAAAAGCCTACATTCAGCTTGGAAGCACACTGCTGAGCCAGGGACAAAGATAATAGGAAAAAACACAATAGTTCCTCAGATGAGCCCTAAAATAATAGATTACAAATGGGAAATAGGGGAGGAGAAGGGATGGAGGGCTATTTTGTCACTATTCTAAAAGCATTCAGAGGAAATAAATTGGGCTCCATTCGACAGACGGTTCTCAAAAGCCAAAATGTGCTAAATATAAAGCTGAATTTCCCTAAATACAACACGTCAGCAAGAGCCCCTTGGCCAGCAGCTTTCTAGTATCTGCTATTTTGTGCACCCTACCACCCCCATTCCCCACCCTCACCCCCTCATTTTTTAGCCTTTGCCCTATGATGGTTATCTTCCCTTCTGGAGAGTTTAATCAGGAGCTATTAGAGACAGCAACTCTCTCAGCTGCATAATGTTAGAAGTCCATTAGCTCACCCCAAGCAAGCTGGCAGGAGGGAGATGATGTACTTGCTGATGTTGAACAAGCTATTTGCATGCTGAATATTTCTAATCACTGAGCAACGTCAGGAGAATCTGAACATCACTGCGCTCAGCTGCCCACTGACCTTTCCAACACACTCACTGTAACACAAAACAAGGTAGCAAAATGTATCCCATGCTGAACCTGCAAAAAGGGACAGACTGATTATTTTTTTAAGTCGCTTCTACATAACAACCATACAAATATTAACAAAAAAAATTGGAGGAATAATCATTAGCAAAGCCTATCTTCCCCCTTCCTTCTGCCATATTCACTTGCAGTAGGCATAGTTGCCAGCATTATGCATGGATTAATAAAATATAACAGACTGCTTACTTTGAATCTGATCAGAATCAACTTGATCCAGCAAAGAACACACACTATTTCAAGCATGTTTTAAAGTCCCAATGGACTTTACTGGGATTTGAACTCTGTTCCGTGCACCTCTAGTCCCAACCACCACCTCCTGATCACTTTTCATTACCTAGCTGCAACCTGCATTCATCATTACCCAGCAAGCAGGTTGGTGAGACACCAAAATAAGCCTCTACAGAAATGTCTTCAGAAGATGAAGCTATGTGGAGCTGGTGTCAAAGCAACAGTCACAGCCTCAAAAGCAAAGCAATGTAACCATCAGGAGTCTCTGACTTTAGGTTTGTAAGGAGCCATTTTCCCCTTTATCCCCAGGTACTCCCACACCAGCTGGTGGTTGCCAGCACTGCAGGCTCAGCTACACCTGGGGCAGGCTGGGTCTCCCAGAAGTGACAACTGGAACCAGTCACGAGCTGTTTCTCCCACTCTGCTACCAGCCAGAAGCTCTACAGAAATAGCAAAGGCAAAAGCCTGTTACAAGAGTAGTCCCACAGCCAGGTTGCCCAATGGGGCTGGGTGCGCTAAAATGCTCGTACAAGGACTTCCAAGAATTCTCCAGTAGGAAAAACATTGCAGTCCCCTTGAAACTTGCAGGATGCAGTGAAGAATTGTAAGTCTTTGTTAGCTAAACCATCTGACAACTACGCCCTTTGAAAGTCTGCCCCAACACGTACCAGAAGACAAGAAGGAATAGCAGGAGGGGGAGAAGATAGAGCCTTTGATAGACAAAGCACACACCACCTCTGGGTTGGCAGCCTGCTTTGTTAAGTTGAGCTAGCATGTGGAAAGGAGCAAATGCACTAGACTGAGATTCAAAACCAGCTGGAGATTGGGATTCTGCCTCCCTGGAAGACAAACAACCTATGATACAAAGTTTTCTCAGACCTACCTGTGAAGCTGCTTTCCAGACCGGTAGAAAGCCAACTTTACACACCCCAACAAAGACACACACAGCTTTCCCTCATAATGCAGGAAAAACGAGATGGATACTTTTCAAAGTGTTTTTTAATTAAAGCAAAACAAAAAAAAAGGAGCACACACCAGAGCTTGACATGGGCCAGCCGAACTGCTGGTCCTCAGGACGTTGAACTGGCATGAGGAAGGCTGAGAGCTGTGTTTCTGCATAACTCAGGAGCACCGGAGCGGACACCGGGGCTCCTAGGGGCTCTGCCTGCCAGGCTACTGCTGCTTTGTGTTGAGCAGATCTCTCATGTGAAGGTGGGACATTCCATCAACATTTCACCAGACTCTTTTCCCAGCAGACAGAAGTCCTGGAGATTGGGGAAAAGACGATTTCAATGAATTTGCATTTTCCAAGCACTCCTTGGGAGGACTCTCAGCTGGTCCTCCTGCCTCCACTGGCAGGTATATGGGTTTACATAGAGACTCATCTTTGGCAACAGCCACACTGGTAGGAGCCGGTGACTTTTGCTTGTACTGAAGTCAATGCATGTCCTTCTCCAGGCTGTAACTGCAGCTGCACCAGGGCTCACCATCACGACCAATTGTGCTTTGAAGTTAAATCCTCATCCACTTCATCTAGCCAGCAACTTCTGAGAGCCTCTTCAGGCTTGTGTGAACGTGTACCAGTAAAGTCAGGTAAATTTGAGCATCTTGGCTGCAGGAGTGAAACAAAGTTTTCAAGTATGCCTAAGAGATGGAGGAGCCAAAATTTCATTTAAGATATGACCTGGGCAACAGATAGGTATCAAAACCTCCCTGCCATCTGACAAAGGAATGCAGTTTCCAAAGCTGCTGGTGTGTTGCTCCACCAGCCTGGTTTCTTTACCAGACAGGCTGGGAGAAAGAAGTGACACGTTTTTCATACACAATTTTTATCTGTTAGAATTTACTAGATATGCTCCTCATTTGTCTGTCAACGTATTTAAAAATACTTCAACCTGCTCTAATAATCACATTTTAAAACATGCATCAAGTTTGGATCAGAACAGCTTCTCTGGGAAAATCAATAAGCCCAAATTGCTGATTTAAGGCCTAAATATCAGTCACTGGCCAGCCAGGCACAAAAAAGCCACTCTATCCTTGAACTTGGAATCCTTGGAATTATTATCCTTGATATTATTATTATACCTGGAATTATTTTTTGGCTCAGACTAACCCTTGTTACTGTCACACTACAAGTTTACATACAAACAATTTCTGCAAACAGGAGACCAAAGTAAGATCTCTTATGTCCCACGGTAAGTCAGAAAAGTCCATGGGAGTCACAGGGATGGTAAATGTCATAAAGGACCAGGCCTAATACATGCATTAGAGAAGCAAGACAGCTCCTTTGCTCAAGATCTGGCCGATGCACTTTGCACATACCACTTCTTCAGCATTATGTCCTTATCTAATGGTAGACCTGTTTCAACAACATGCAATACATATTAATGCAATATGCACTGCAACACACGATACGCATCCAAAGAAATATGCCAATGCAAAAATCTGACTTCTCAAACATCGCAGGGCTAACAAGGAAGTCTTTTACATAAGACAATCAAGAAATCACCTGAAACCATGAGACCCAAGGGCCTTGAGCAATCTGCAATACCGGTACCTAATAACAGATGCTAATTCATGAAAGAAACACAAACAGTGGGACTGAGGTAATGGCAGAGATTTCATTAGTGCAATTAACATTTAAAATGGTATGTTCTTTAATAGAATTTAAATAAGGCTTTGAATAATTACACGCACTAAAACTAATATTCCATAACCTTATTCCGCATGGAAAAGCAGCAGAAACAACCCTCTGCACTGTACAAGGTCCAATTATGAACAATTACATTCAAAAAGTAGATCAAAACAGAAACAGCTCTTCCCCCCAAAAGCATCAACATCTCTAAATTTAGCTTTCTCCCCAGGTAGGAGAAGCATGAAGAACAGATGAACTGGGCTTCTGCCCACTAGATTTGGCCTCACTGAACTACCAGTAGCACTTTCCAACCCAAAGTCTCTCTCATTTCTTTAGGGTGATGGAAGCTCATGGAGAAAAAAAAATCAGAAGTGAATTTCCTACACAGCGGAAAGTGAGTTCTCCCTTCCGAGGGCCCAAGAGTGTACATAAATTATAGAAGCTTGAAAAAAAAAATTCTAACACTGGTACGTGTGTTTATGGTATATGTTCTCCTTTAGAAACTACTCACAAATGCAGATGGGTGCCTCAAAAAAAAATCAAAGCAGCATATGAAATTGTAATACACTGTTTCAAAATCTGCACCGTCCTGCAGAACCAGGAATTATCACCTGTTCAGATTGTTCTCAACAGATCCAATCTATGCTGGATATGTAAAAAACAAGAGACTAAGTCATCAAGGAAAACCAACTGAAAAAACCTGCACGCTGTTAAGTATTTTAAAAAAATTAAACGGAAGAAAAAAATCCCCAAAAACATTGACGATAACTCAGAAAAATTTATCATCGATTCTGAAGTGAGGCCTTGTGACATCATCTGGGTTAATGAAGACGGAGATGGACTTCCCTGGGTTCTCAGTCACTAGCTGTTGCAACTTTTTGGCTAGTCGGTCATCAGGCTGGTTGGTGTCCCCTCCGTCTGACTGTGGGGAGGGGATGCTGGTGGTGCTGCCCCGCCGTTGGAGTTCTAGCGTTAGCCGGTTGGCTGCCTTCACATGTTCGATGGCAGTTCGAAGGTGTTCAGCAGGGTCTGAGCGGACTGAGGACAGCTTCCGGGCGTGCAGCATGACGGTTTCTTCAGAGAGGTGCTCCAGCATGTTGCACTGGGGGATGAAGTAGTTAGGGCACATCTTGTTGACCAAGCAGTGCTGGAGATCATCGATGAGACCCAAGAGGAAGTGGGCGGCGTAGTCCTCCTGGGCCAAGTAGCTGGCTGGTAGCCTGTCACAAGCCCACAGCATCATGCTCCGCAAGTGATATGGACTAATAGCTTTGGGGCGGGACAGTAATTTGATGATGATAGCTTTGCAGGCCTGATAGGCTTGCATGAGGCTGCTGGAGATGCACTTTTTCAGTTGAACTTCACTTCTGGCAAATGACAGCCTCCATTCGTTGTCCTTCTTCCCCTTGTAGGAACACGCAGGCACTAAGTAAAATCCACTTATGACTTCCTCTTCTGTAATCTTTCCATCCCAGAAGTGGTTCTCCATCAGCCAGCTCTGGGCCACAGCTGGCCAGCCTTTGAAAGACACCACAGGAACAATGTCATACAGCATTCGGCTGCTGCCCACTCCCAAGATAATGGATATGATCGTCCCATTCTTTTCTACCTTCTCCACCTTTGGCATCCCTCGCTGAGGCTTCTTCTGGATCTCAGAGAGGACGATGCTAATGGAGTCATAGAACCAGTCTGCAACTTTCGTTGGAGAGAAGAAGTAATTGGTAGCTCCGTTGATATGGTCCACAATGGTGCAGCAATCCTTCCATTTGCTGATGGTTCCTTCGTCAAACAGCCGCAGGCTCAGCCAGGAGTGGCACAGAGCTGAGTGGCGCATGTCCAGCGTGACCGGCTGGTTGCGGTCATGCAGCTTCAGCGCAGGCACCAGCAGGGTGAAGTCCATGTCATAGTCTGTGCCTCGCGCATAAACATTCAGCTCATCAAGATCAATGTCCACCACGCCTTCCCGCACACCGCCTGAAAGGAGCAGGTACTCATTGGCTACAGGCAGCTTCTGGTCAAGTTTCTGAACCATGCCTGCAAAAGAGAGAAAGAGAAATCAAACAGATTTGGGATAAAGGATTTAAACAGGCCTATAACCCATCATCATGCCCAGCAGGAAAAAAAATAGCGAGGGGCACCCATCACTGTTAGCGTAACATAAATGCACACCGGTCCCAGCACCAGTCCACCTTCAGTCCCATCTGACTCAGGGCAGGACTTCCCTGCACTACTGGGAATGGGTGCAGTCTATTCTAAACAACACACTGAAGGCAATAGAAAAAATCAAATGCTTCCAGTAAAACATAGCAAGGCTACTTTGAGGACTAAACTTAACTTCTCAAATACTCTCTAAGCCAGTTTTTTTTAGCATATGTTCATCTCTGTGGCAGACAAACGGTTCTCCAACACTTCAAGAAGAAAAGAGAAATTCATGGAATTAATTGACTCATTGTTTCTATTATCTCTGCAGTTTAAGAAAATAGCTGGATGGGCATCAGGGGGCTGGTCTGCATGTGAGCAAATGGGTAGCTACAAGCATTAGCTCAAGCAGATCAGACTTTACAATTTACTGATTAGCAAGGCAGCACAAACAGAGGCAGTACGTTCTCCTCTTATGGGGCAAATGGAGACAGGTTAAACTATCAGGAGGGACAGAAGCCAGCTCTGAAATTAGTTCTTCAAGCTGCAATGACAGCATCATTCCACAATATATCTGATCAGCTCCCCAGAGCACAGGCATAAAGACAGATTTCTGTTTTCATCATGAAAATCAGGCACTTTCCCCTCACCCCTGCACTGCCCACACCAGTTGCACAAAGCCAGTTTTTCACTCTGTTCTATATATACCACTGTACTCTGTTCAGAGAACAGAAACAGCAGACTAAGGAGAAACTCCACGCAGCAGCTGAGACATTACCACGTCATTAAGTGTTCAAATTAGGCTTAAAATTGACCTTATGTTACAAGGAAATCAAGCTTAGATAGACATCAGTGGGAATAACTAGCCAGAAGCACTGGGAGGTGAGCTGCCCACCCAACTGTCAGCCCTGGAGGCAGACACATCCTTATTGAAAGGCCAACGCAAATGATCAGCATCAGTCTAAACACTCATCCATAGGAGAGCCAAGGAGACCACAAGGAGAGGCCTATGTACGCAGGGGAATGCATCTTGTGACAATATTTGGGATTACTGTGCAATCCTCCATGTGAAAGACCTTGTAAAGTACACTCTACCTGTTCCATTGCTCTCCAGAGCATGGGACCATGTCCATTTTGTTGTATTGAGCTGGGGCGATTTTCCTGCCAGGCAGGTAAGGTTATAACTTGTTTCATTACATGTAGCTCCAGAGGCATGCTAAGGAACTCTTCCTGCTAAATCCTGAGCTAATCCCATTTTGCAATCTTACTTCTTGCTGCTCCATTCATCATTAAAGGACAATAACCAAGAAGAGTCTCTGTCAACCTCAAAGACATTTTCTGAGGCTCAGATGCACAGTGAGCAACGTTACTCCACACACAGGCCAAGTAAGCAGCAGTCACTCCTTCCTTGCACCAAGAAGAACAGGATTTTTAAAGGGTACCTAAGTTGACACGACTTCTAGAAGTTGACTTCTTCTAGAGACTTCTGGTGACAGTACTGACACCAGAAATCCTGACCTTGACCCAGTGCAAGCACCACACTGCTTTAGACTGTAGTCAGTCCTTGTAGTCTTGACCTACCAGCAAAGGTGGAACATAAAAAAATAGTCAAGCAATGGCTACAGGAAGTGATCTCATACCTCATCAAAATCTCTCTTCCAAAATGGCTGCAGAGTTTAAATCCAAACCCCTGAGAAACGCCTGTCACAGCATTTCAAGGTCCGGTCCAGGAACATCTGCAACTCTGACAGAGAGCTAGACAAGGAATTTTTGCTAACAGACCACAGCAGCATTGCTGATCCAATTTAAGCTGTGGAGCAAGGGGTTGAGAGGAGGTCCCCTTGAGGAAAATATATTTAGAATAAGCATAGAGTGTTCTAAAAATAGTTGGGACAGCCAAATTCAGGATTCAGCAAGGCTTTGGGGGTTTGCAGTATGTTCAGGCTGACTCCATTACAAATCCATTTGATATGTGAAAATATTTCAAAGACTCCTGTTAGCCAGCACTGTATGGCATACACTGACTTGCCACAAAGCTTTCATCTCGAGTTCCAACAACCCAAGTGTAAGCTGAGAGAATCACATGCACGGACAGCAGAAGCAAGTTTGCAAGTGCAAGCACATAGAAAATATGTAGAAAAATATCAAGACTGGTACTTAAGTCCTTAAGATAAGAGCAGCAGCAGGCCCTTTGGGTTTTTGTCTTCCCATCTCCATGCCAGGAGATGTTAGAAGGGGTTACAGATAGCCTTGTGAATTTTGTAGAAGCCCACGGGAGCTGCATGCAAAAACTGAACCCGGTATTTGTAGGATCAAACACAATACTTTTTACTTTAGCAGAAATACCCACTCTCATGGCATCAAAGTAGGTTCACGGACATTTAAGATGACTCTTGCTGGAACCAGGCATAACATACAATTTGCAGCCATACCTTGTGTGCTGTTCTTTTGAAAAGGTTGTTCGGCAAAACTGGCACTTTGCTAAGTAAGGAATCTGTGTTCATTTTCTTAACCGAGTGATTAATGTAAGACCTTCCCAAGATACAAAACTTGGCATCATAACAAATAACTGAGTAGCTATGCATACAAGCACACAGAAGGCAGGGAATGTGAAAATAAGAAGTAACTGTAGTCTTTAAGACTACAGTAGGACTTTACTAAGCAGCCTATCAGAGTAATGCAGGTGAGCAAATGAGTTCCCTTCACCACTCTTTCAGGAGCAGGAAAGTAGGATTTATTTTATTCCAAGCACTGCAATACAAGGAGAAGTAAGAAAGACAGAAAACAGATTTTATTTTTACATAACAGCCAGATTTAGGATACATCTTTGAATGATCCAGGACTCTGATGCACATGACACAGAGAATAGTCTGTTCATGGAAAAAAAAAGTCACGCAAAGATGCTCTTCATCCACTGCGGAATTTCAGATGAACTGATTTTGCAGCCATTGCAGTGCATTGTGGGATCTGCTGCTATTTCATGCCCAGCTTTATGTAAATAAGGAGGAACTTACAGACCTGTCTTTGGAGAAACTCACCACAAGAAAAAATTAGGCAAAAACTGATTTCTAACATATGCATTTCCTTCTTCGGGTTCCTTCCTGATAGCTTCCTTCCTGATGCCTTACACACACAGTCATTGCCAGTTCAAACAGCGCACAGCCTTCATTTTCTTCCTTGCCCCCTGCATCACCTGCTCCTCCTGCACAGCCTGCAATGCTCCCCAAAAGCTGCAGAGACCATGAGTTAGACAGTCCCTCCTGCAACACCTGCACAGGGACAAAGTGGTGTGGGTTTGGCTCAGGGTCAGGGTGCAGTCTGTGAAGGATTGAAAGAATTGAGACACTTGGATGCTTTACATACTTATCACAAAATCATACAATAGCTTGGGTTGGAAGGGTCCTTACAGATCACCTGGTTGCAACTTCATGTGTACATGGTCAGTGTGCAGGAAAGGAAGAACGGGACAAAACTGATTCCTCCCAGCCTACACAAGTTGAGATTTTTCTCTAGAAATCCAACACTTGAGCTGATGTTACCATTGATACCTTCTTCCCCCTGCTCAAGTTTGCAGGTAACTTGATGTCCACAAAGCAAAGTGGTTGGATACTGATTTCCTTAATAGCAATGATGTGGTGCTCTAGCACAAGTCATTGGTTGACCTTGCACTTGAACCTGCCCTCTCCAAGCCGTTAGCCTGTGCTCTAGCAGAAGTCTCCTGATACTTGCAGCCAGTATTGCACACATCTGCCTGTTGTCTTAAGCAGCCATTTTGGTAATCATATTGAAAGAAAAAGAAAGTGAGCATCAGACAGCACCTGGGAAGAAACATAGGCTGATTTCTTTAATGAGGAGAATGTAGCTAAGTCCCCACTGACATCAACAGGGCTGCGTGTTTAAATTTCTCAGCAGACCAACCCCAGTGAACTCCCACACAAGAAAGCTCTCCAGATGGGTTCCAGGTAGTAGTCAGCTTCTGAGGACCCAGAAATGCTAGGAATTGCTTTCGATTCAACAAATCTTATTTGCCTTTGTTTGATTAGCACTTCAAGATGAAGCATAGGTCCCTTGTAGGGCAGCTTGCTCTGTAGAACTGCATGCTCCAAGTCCAGAATGTTTACTGAGATATGCAGAAATATGTGGCTGGGAAATTAGCCATTCTTTGTGAGGAAGCAGAGCTGAGCACCCCCCAGGTGGGCAGGGAGCTCAGGAAGGCAGAGGTAGTGCTCATTCCTCCCACTGGAGTGTCCAAAAAAATGCTGGGTACCCGCTCCCTTAGCATATGGGATTATCCTTGGATAATGATCTCTTCTACAGAGAGGACTAGAGATCCCCCACATATACCACTTGGCCTCCCTTCTTTCTCCCAGTTAATCTGTCCAAAGGACCCAGCAGAGTCAGGGCTCATCCCTCCCTGCTCTACACAGCTGCATACTTAACCTTGGGCACATCTCTTTTTCTTCTGTATAAAATCATTACCTTTCTTAGACCCAAAAGCTAAAGAAGTTTGACCTCCTGGATTCTCAAAAAGTGCTTGGGAATGCTCAGCCAGCACTAAATACACACCAGGTGTTATTAGAAGACGACTAACTTGTAAATCTGCAATAAATCTCAGGATAACTTCACTTCAGCCAGGCAGTTCTTACCCTTAGCTGCTGAAAGAAATACTAAGACACCCCAGGCTAGTTGAAAACTAAAAGCTTTTGTCATTTCAGTAAATACACTAGATAGGCACTCTGCGGTTTCTTGACAATTCTGCTGCGAACAGCAGATCCTGCAGAAAAGGAATGTTGTTCAAAGGAAAGATCCCTGCAGAGGTCCCCCAGCTATGCCCGAGTGACGTGTGCTGAATTTTAGAGGCTTCTTTAAGACAGGGATGGGAGGCTGGTTGGGCTGCACTGATTCTTCTTGCTAATTGCAAATCTATTTATGAGCAGCACAAGTTTTTGTTACACGGAACTGAAACAGTCAGCCCTTTAGGAGAGCCTTGAGTTACAAAGCACATTTTGAGAGGACTGTCAGCGGAAGCAGGCAGAGGGTGGGAGGGGAGTGGGGAGACTGAGCTGTGTGATGCCAGTTTAGTCAAACACGGGAGGCGAGCGAAGGAAGCTGCTCTTTGCGGACTGATACACCAGTGTCCTACTGATTCTGCTCCTTTTAGAAATCTTGTGATATGGTGACAGAACACACTGCAGGGCCCCAGCACCCCCTTGTAAAAGAAATCAGCTTCTTTTTTTCAAAGTGTCCTTTATAAAAAAAATCTTAAAAATAGCGTCCCAGTTTTTTTCCAGCTCCCACGTGCTGTGTTGTGGAAGCCACCCAGCTAGCTGAAATCCTGTATGCCAATGCAGAGAGGTGCAAAATGCACTGCCACAGACATCCAAAACCACCCTTGCACCAAAACCAGAAGCTAGACAGCTCCTGGAGCTGGATCTGGCACTTTCAGAGGAAGCCCCTAAATCTCTGTGCAACACTGCTTTGGCCAATGCAGAGTTTAAGAGTCTGTAAACTGACCTCAGGTTTCCAGCCTGTCAGTCTGCTTATTCAGTGGTCTTACTACAGATTTACATTAGCCCAACTGCAATCAGACTGTCTGCAAGCTGAAAACCCAGCAAATAATTAAACTGCAAGTTAAAAAGGTGCTTTAGGGTCTGAAGAACACGGGTGGCAAAGCCTGAGAGCAGCTGACAAACAGAAGGAAGAAGGGACAGGATGGAAGTGGGTTTTCCCAAGGCAGAGGAAAAATTAGCAGCTTTAACAGCCCTGATGGATTTACCTGCTAGGGATGTCTCTGCGTTCAAAATCATTTGTGCTTTTGGTATAGTCAGTGCCTGGCAGTCCTGCATTTCACAAGGTACATTGTGTTAAAATACATTTCCTTTTGTTGATTTGGTAGGAAATGGAGAAACTGACCTAACCACAGCACCTTCCACAGATCACTCATCATTTTACAAGGCTGAGCCAGTCAACTTTCCTCCACACCAAAAATGATACCTTACTTAACACTTCATACACCAAGGACTTCATACACCAAGGTGCTGACTGTCCTTGTCAGCACCTGGGCAAGATCAGGTATTGCTATGCCCCATGTGAAATGAAGTGGCCAACACCACATGCCACATGGAAAGGTGACTTCTCAGTGGATGTCTTCACAGTCCTCTGGACAACACCTTAGCAGCCCTGGTTGCTATGGCAGCCCCACTCCACCACCAGTTTGTTCAGCACAACGGAGCACTTCTCCCCAACCTTCAGTTTCCCTTTCAGGATATTCCACCCAAAGAAGCCAACATGGATCCCACCACTTTACAAAGGGCATTGCTGACATTAGAAAAGAACAGTTCAAATAGGACAGGGGAAGGCTATGGAGAGAAGAGTCCTCAGCTCTCCCTGACCTGCTGAGTCAGCACCAGGTGCTGGCCAATGACACACAGCTCTGGCCACCAGCAGGGCCCTCCCTGCCCAACATGGGGCGCAAACCACTCAGAGCAGCACACATACAGGTCAAGAAGAACTTGACTCCAAGGTTGCAAAAACACTTTAGGTTCCTCTGGGAAGCTTTTCTTAGGTGCTGTCTGGTATTTGATCGCTACAACACTTTGCATGCTGGTGCCAGCCTGCAGGCTATGCCCAGAGGAATGCCACCACACCCTCATATCCTGTAAATAACACAAGAGCCTGCACCATAAACGCACTGAGACCTGTTCCTGGCAGGCTTCCTGCTCACAACTATCTAACATGCTGGAAATGCTCTCCTCAGCTGCTCAAACACCACCAGCTTGCTTTCTGTTCCCATGGTACAGCTGTTTTCTACAAAGACAAGTCACAGACAAAGCAGATCACAGCATCAATCCTTATGAACTGGGCCTGAACCAACAGTGCCCATCCTCAGTGCCTGCTTATTCTGTAACCACAGCTCTACCTTGTCACAGAGCATCAGATTCGTCCTTGACTCAAGAATTGTTCACTAAATTACACAGCCAAGCTAAAACATACATACGGGGTGTACATATCAACAAGTAGCCCTAAGAAGGTTGATGGATAACCACAGCTGTAATTTAATCTGTGGTTCTGGATTCTCTCTTGAAATCCATCACATTTAGCTCCTGAGGAAAATGACATGATCAGAACAGCATCCCCTTCAATCATTCTCATTATATCTATTTTAACTGCACATCATGGGATAGGTCAGTATAGGGGGAAACAAAGGAAGACTCCAGGAAACCACACAGCCCCCAAAAGAGCTATCTGAGCAGCTGACAAGGATCTCTTATCAGCACAACCAGGCCAGGAAGCCCAGACACTGGGAAAGCCAGAGCAAAAGTGGGAAGCTGATGACAATCAAAGTAAATACTTCAAACATCACCTCCCATCAGAGCTGTTTCAGCCAGGTGACTCTGACCAGATCAGTGGAGCGGGATCACATTCACCAATCCCTCCCAGTTTTAGGAGGCTGTTTCCTCAATTCAAACATTCATGAAGACAGCTCACACAATATCAGTGAGATTCTCAAATATCATCTTCAGGCATTTTTTGCAAGGAGGACCGAAGAAAGACAGCCCACTTTCCAAACTCGAACCAAGAATCTCATACCTTCAGTTGTTTCACTTTGCTTTCCGCTGAAAATGCAAGGAAAAGAAATGCTCTGTTTACACTGTTCTATTTATTACAGAACCCCCACATTACTCCAGTAGTAAGCCTCAAGGAAAAACACTGAATGTAAGGTATATTTTGTCCTAGCAGAACTGTTAAAATTAAACCATATTCTTTATTCTCTTATGTAGTTCATTTTAATTTTAATTCACAAACTCCTCAGTATAGCTGCAGCAACAACAGAAAATGCTGCAAAGCTTTGTTCACAACGCTGATATAGAAGTGAGCCTCAGAAGTCAGGTACGTGGATAATGCTGACCTTTCACATGAAATCAGTAGCTAGATGTCTCACCTATATTTTCCAATATCTCACCTACATTTCACAAATGCTGCTATGAAAATACTTGGTAAAATTCCCCTATGGGTGCACCACAGGGCTTGCTACCCCTTGCTACCCTTTCCTGAGAAAGGGCTTCCCAGGAATAGGAAGCACAACAAGAATGGATACTGCCTGCATCCCATCCTGCTACACTGAAAGCAACAACTAACGCTGCCCTTGCAGGCTTCCCACTAGCAGCTGGCCCCCCAGCCCACGATTAATGGACAAACAAAGGAGATTATAGACCTCTTAAATTTGCTAACACAGTCAATAGAGTTAATCGCACAAGGCTGAAGCAGGAACACCAGGGTGTGAGCTGGCTCTTTAACAAGGATGCTCGTCCCTGGAGCCAGACAAAGCTGCTGCACAGCTGATGCCCATAGACATCTGAGAACAATCCTACGTATTTGATCCTGGCTGCATTCAGGGAAGGGTCTGGCAGAGACAAAGAGAATGTCATCTCTTTGCAGCCCTGTGAAGCGGCACAGAGGAAGGACCTGCCTCCCCTTGCAGACCCAAGGCCCCAGGAAGCTCTCCCACCCAAACACACGCTGTTCTGTTCTCCCTGTCTCCCAGAACAACCCACCGGGAGGAGCGCTGCCATCAGGCAGAACAAAAACTCCTAGGTTTGCTTCTCTACTAGGGGTAGAAGATCTCACATTGAATGGGGCCTGGGGCACCTCCACCCTAAGCTCTGACATCAGCCAACCTTTCCCCACAGGCATAACCCAGAAGCAGCCAAAGCAGCAATGTTTGCTTGTACTCAGATATGCCATTGGCATTCTCTGCCTATTGATGGGGCACCACAAGAAGGACACTAATGTACAATTGGTAAACCACCGTTTCCCTCCCCACATTATACTGAGTGCTCTGAAAGTAAGCAAAAACTATCCAGAGCTTTGTGTTTCAGAAAGGAGTGCTGTTTTGCCCCTTCCTAAAAGGATGGCTTTAAAATCACGATGCCAATAAACATCTTGCTTTTCCAAGCCTCAAACATCCTGCTCTGCTTCTAGTTCTTCAGACAGAAACATCGAGGTTCAAACCCCATTTAAAACTTTACTGCTAGTTCCCCAGCCACCTTAACGAGAAGGCAGAAAACATTCCCCTTTGATACCAACACGTTCACTCTTCCACGTAAGAAATCCTCAAAGCAGGGTTAAAATCCGGCAAACCCGGTGCGTGCAGTCACCGTTCCGGTCAGCAGATGGCACACACGCACCAGCGAGGCGGGCTGCAGGATGGGAGCAGAGAGGAAAAAAAAGGATCGCCGATAAACAAAAGGCAGCGGAGTCTCCACACTGCAGTATGGGCAAGGGATGAAGCCACATGCAGGCAGACATTCATCTCCCCGTGCTACCTGCCGGGATTTATAGCAAAGAGAAAGGCAGCTCTGACACAATTATCGCTACATAGGAGAGGATGAGACTATAGCATCAGGCTATCTCCTATCACACCGCATTTGGTACACAATTCTCATCCAGTGTATGTCAGAAGTCCCCCAGTAGCACTCAGCACACAGAGTGTGAGCAAGATGCAAGTTTAAACACAGATAAGCCAGAAGACAGACAGCAAACCTGCCTACAAAATCCCATTTAATGCCAGATTGCCAGCCTACGATGACTGAGGGGAAAGGCCAGCGTTCTTCCAAAGCCAGCTGTACAGGGCTCCTTTTGTGTCACTTCTCTTTGAGCATTTAGGCCACTTTGCACAGCAGCAGAACAGAGCAGGCAATGTGTGTCCCAGCTTCAAAGCAGAACAATTGCTGTTTATAGAACCACCATTAAGAATTCCTTGCTAATGCATTTCAATAAGTTACAGGAAGAGCATTGCTCCAAATGAATCATCGCAGGTAAGTTTAGTTCTGAATCCAGGTTTTGTAAAAGCAAGCAAACCCACAGCAAGCACGCGCTGTGCTCGTGCCGAGGAGCAGTTCACCAGCAGGTACTTCACATCCCCGGAAGGTAAAACCTAACACTTAACTAATCACTTTCCCTTATTTATTTTCATCCTCCAAGCAGAGTAGATATGACAAGAGTAACCTAGGAGCATTCAAAATTAAATCAGAGAGGGTCACTTAAGAATGCACATCCATCCATTCATGCTATCCATCTGAGGAGCAGCACCGAGGTTTCTGAGCTGTTTCAGGGAAATGAGAGCCTACTCAGAGATGGTGAAGAGAAAAACAATGTTAAGAAAAAAACACTGTCCTTGTAAAGCACTCTCTGCATGTTTTAATCCAGTCGATACAGATTTCTGAACTAAATAAATTTGGAGCTAAATAGCAGAGGCACATGGAAGCCAGAACTAGCTCCCTACTGAAAGTCATTTTATTACTATTTTGTCAGTGTGACTACTTAGAGATTTAAGATACAGACCCTCTGCTGTGAGCAGTGCTCTGCACAACATGCAAGGAGGATAAAGCAAGACTTCACCTGCAGTACTGAGTCCCATCAAATGGGATGTGTGTCAGCTGAGCTATGGGCAAGTGAGGGAACACATCCAGAACAGCGGGTGCACTTACTGCAGCCTTGGATGCATCTGCTGTAACAGACAGTTGTGAACATCTGGCAGTACATAACACATCTGGGATGAGAGCATGGACAAAACAAAACCAAGTACCCTCTGAGCTCACAGGAATTGTAAACTAAGCTACTGCAAGCTACGTGTAGAGCTACTACTGCACCCACTGTAGCAACCAGCCCTCAAGGGATGCTGCCTGTCTCCTACGAACACTTCTGAAGCTGCACTTAAATAGCTGTTGTTACGCCCATCTGTTAGGTGTAAGCCAGCAGAAACCTTTGCGGATGACTCAAACACATTTCTCATTAGAAGACACATCCCAGAATGCTCCCCATCCTAGAAACACAGCTCAGAGGATCTCAGGGGAGATACTGTGGGGATGTCTCTCTTTCTAGCTCAAGACAAGCATTATCAGATGCAGCCCAGATGAGCCCATTTCAAGGTCCAGAACAGCTTTCCAGGTGTTGGAACATCACCCCTGGTCAGCGCTCCAGATGGCACAGGTTCACTGATGCTCCAGGGCAGGATGCAGAGTGTCTTGTGCCATTCCCCACCCCATCCCCTCCTTGGTCTGCAAATCCTCTTTTTTTTTTTTAATTCCAACCTAGTTAGAAGAAAAGGGATGGTGTGCAGGGCTTGTGTCAGCCCAGTCCAGCAGTCAGACACAATGAGGGGCAGACCTCCTGCTGCAAGGAGGATGGGTGGAGGGGATAATCTACACCCCTCTGCTTTGTGGAGGTCAGGTAGCAGGGACATAAAGGTCTCTGAGGGCAGGCACACATCTGCCAAGTAGCAGAGGAACCAGAAGATGCAAATGAAGCAACCAGAGCAAACAGTGCCTTCACATGGCCCCCAAATCCACAGATTCCCTGAGGATCAATTGTTGAACACTGAGTTTAAAGCAAAATTGCAGCAGTTTAGAAGCATGCTTCAGCTCACAGGCCTATGACCAGAGTTTGTGTAACTGAAGAAACAAATATGGAAACAAGTGAAGCAAAGATTGCTTAAGGCAAGGAGGAAATACAGGAATCAGGCTTCACGGGAGCCTGCACTGCTAAAAAGCAATCGCTTGATTGAATGAAGGACAAATGCTGGGGGATAGCTGGCTCTTGCCTACTTGAGATGCTCAGCATGTCAACAGTTCTGGCTTAGAGAGCCCCAAACCACAGCTGCATTCCCCACACCAGCAGCATAAGGGACAGCAGCCATTCCCACTTCCCCTCTGCCCAGCTGAGCTGCCTCCATGCCCACCATCCTGTGCTCCCTACAAGCCGAAGCACTCTTCCAGCTTTTCCCAACACACAGCCACCTAGATAAGAGGCAGCTCTGCCAACTATTGTGTTTAAAGCCTACAGCAGGAGCTCAAGTACAGACTTGGCCCATGGAAGCACACAAAAAACACAGGGTTCCTTGCTGTCTCTGCCTCCAGGCTACAAGCTGCCAGTCTGTGTTTCTAGACTTCTTTCCTCTGCTCAAAGAGCAGAACTGGGATTCTCACAACATCCCATGCTGACTCCAGAAGCCAAAGCTTTAATGAGAGCATAACATTTAACACTGCTCTTGATTAAAAACAGAAACAAAAAATGCAATCATGAGCTGGCAGCATTGAAAGGCACCCAACTGGTATTTTGCCCCCTGCACATACCACAGCTGCATCAGCTCAGGTATGAATCCCCTGAGCTGCTGAGGGCAGAGTTGGTGTGTGATGCTGTGGCAGCTGCATGACGTGCCAGCATCTCCCAGGATAACAGGAAAGATGTTTTTCCACCTCCTCCCTTGCTGCAGATATCTGCCTCCCCGTACCATTCCATGCAACGCCCTGCAGTCCCTTGGGCCCAAGGTCACACGCAACACACCATCCATCCAGGCACAGGCTAGGACAGAAAGCCACACACCACATGCTGCATGCACGCTCTTCCTGTGTTTTATCATCTTTTAAAAGCTCATAAGAGGAAGATGGAAGACAAAGAATCAATAGGTGGAGGAGCTGCAATCTCTAGTGAGTATATGAAGAGCCTGGCTTTCAGCTATTTTCAGCAAATTAGCGTGCAGCTCTTACACACCTACTTCTGCTCTCTGCGAGGTGAAAGCAGGACCACTGCCAGCTCCGTGACTCACACAAACACAGGGAAGCAAACATTAAACAAACCGCCTGCTTGCTCTTTCCCAGGGCTTATTCACACCCTTCGTAGCTATTTGATCAGCCTGCTCCAGCGCATCCCAAGTTTGTTCACACAAAACTGCTGGCACAGTTTTAGACATCTCAAACTTCCCAGTGAACAGAGAGAAGAAAAAGGAGACATTTCTGGATTTTTGCGATGATGCTATCAACAGTCCCTGGCAGCCAGGCAGTAATCAGTTATGTTTTGCTTCAAACCGTTTTTGGCTGAGACACAGAAGACCCATTCTCATCCATCACCTCCGTGTAGCAACCTAGTAGACACTTACAGACCTGTGCCTACCAAAGCTTCCCAATTCTGAACCACGGATACACCCCTGCATTGTGTCCAGGTCCTGGCACTAAGCAAAGATGTACTGGAGGTGCTTCGCAAGTTTGCAGCCCTCAGCATTTGCTCAATTACCAGCTGTTACCAGCCTTCTGCATCTGTCCTTTTGCAGAAGACCCTAGTTTCTGGAGTCATAGGAGTGGGTAAAAGTCTCAGCTTAAATTTATGGCAAAGAAAAAGAGCAATTTCTATCCATCACAGCTGCAAATAACCAAAAATACCCTGAAGGCGATGAGGCTCAGAAAGATTTAGAAAGCTGAAGAAAAGAGCAGAAATAAAAATACACCAGCAGCTTTTATTTTTAGAATCCAACTCACAGCTTCTGAGTGTCTCAGGTTTAGCAAATCAGCTCACCGCTCTTCCCTGTGAGGTCTCCCCTGGATGGCTGGCACCAGCTTTCTACAAATGTACTTGGTAAAACTATAGCAAAGTAAAATTGAGTGGGTGTAGAGGTGGCACTGCTAGGAAAGGGGCAGAGGGATCCTAGCTGTTATTCCCTCAGACATTGACATTCTGAGAAAACGCACCAGAGATCTGTCTGCAGCCCTAGGGAAGGCAAGAGCAGGGCAGATACCTTCCAGGACAGCAAGCTCCCTGCTCTGGAGGGGAGGGATGCAGGGCACCTTTTCCCAAGACCTAATGGTCATTGTGTTGCTGCGATCTTCTAGGTGCCCCTTTCATACCAGCAATTCTGCTGAGTTTTCTAACATACCTTCACACATCTTCCACTCAGCAAAACTCTTCACAGGCTCAGTGCAGAAGAGCAAAGCATGCTTACACTGATGTAGCTAGAAATGCCACTGAGAGCTGGAGAGAGAGAGAGACCGTCACCCAGCTGCCCTGCTTGTCTCACTGGGGCACAGGGGAAGAAGCATTCAGACTAGGCAGAGTGCTATGATTTAGTGCAGAGGGACAGACACAGAAACTGAGCACAGGAATTGCAGCATACTCCCTTCCAGCTATGTCATAGGTCTTACAAACGCACTCCATGCTGGACAAGGTTCTGCCAAGAGCTCTGCACACCTCTGGGGCTTCTCCAGCTGAATGCCCCAGAACATCCCCTGGGACATTGACCAAAGAAAGGGAAGAGGACTGACATACACCTCAGTGTATGTCACTATGAATACTCAGTGTTCAGGGCTGGCAGGCTCCTACTGACACCCACTGCACTGCAACAGAAAACCTCAGTAACGCCATGCTGTAACACCAACAGCTGCAGTCTTCATGTTGTTGGAGGATTATCCTGCTCTGACCTCCTCCAGCTCCCCGCTTCAGTCTGCCCACCCCACTCCCCAGGCTGCTGCTGCAAGGCCAGGCTCCCCAGCCTCCCCTCCCCGCTGCTCCATCTGGCCATGTCCTGGCCTCTTTCAGCACACAGCTGATGCAGGAGTAGTACAGTCACGCAGCCCAGCACCCAGTCTCTGCTCTTCCATCCTTCAGCTGCCTTCATAAAAGGCTCCCCCAATGTTTTCGGGGCAATGTTTGAATACCATGTTCTTTGCAATACAAGTTTTCCTTCCCACTCACCTAGGTGCACATAGGGACCAAGAAACACCCCACCTTGCTACTTCTGGATGCGAGCAGACCCTCCCCTGCCTTTGGCAGGGAAGATGTCTGAAATAGCAGACATGCCAACTTCTAGCACTTGGGTACCCTCTAGGCTCTCCATTTAGTTTCCATCCAGTGATAACAGATCCCTGCCAAGAAACTGTTGTCGAGAGGACATCTTTCAAACAGCAGTTTGGTAGAAACTACGTTATTATCATGGGCAGTGCATCTCCAAGGTAGAGCACTCAGGTCAACTGCTTGCTAGCTCAGTGTCAGTTAAAATACAGGCTGAGAGATAGAAGAGGAAGCCAAAATGTAGTTGGCAGCTTACCCAAGCCCTGGAGTTGGTAATTTCACACAGAAGATGCTTTGGAGACAACTGCAGAGGTCAAACAGGACCGTGCCCCTCCTAGTTGCCATGGTTCCTGGTGCCGAGAGCTCTCCTAGCTCTCCCACACTGATTTTAAACTCCAAACTGAATCTAAAACGCAAAGAAACAGATCCCAGCCTCTAGCTGACAGACTGCGTCTCCTCTGGGAGAAACCTAGGACCTTGCATACTTCAGGTGGCAATATTTAACTCAGAAATAGATTTGAGTACAAGCACCTATCTAGAGAGAGTGTGGAACAGACAGGTGGCCAGGACTGGTGCTCAGCAGATGGTTGACAAGAGCTCCTAATGAAAGATGTAGCCAAAGGGTATGCAAAGAGTATGCAATTCTCTAGCTCCTGCTGCTTATTTCCTCCCCACCCAAGCAGAGGATAGATCTTCAGGGCAATAAAAGCTGCTTCTTCATTTGCCTCTGCTTTCAGCAATACCAACTTCTACTTCCTCTGTTCCCACCCTCACAGACTGGGTTAGCTAGGAGGGAGTCTCCTTTTGCCACTTCCAGCCCTCGCACTACAAATGAAGCTCCCTTACAGCAGCACCGCTAGCTACCAAAAGCTTCATAATCAGTGAAAAAGCAGCCAGAGAACAGCAGCCAGGAACAAAGCATACGTGTGGGTAATCAGGAAGAGTCACCCAAACGTAACCCTTCCAAAAGCAGCCAGAAACAAAGCAGTCACGGGAAAGCAGGATAGCTGCAAAACTACCAGGAGTCAGCTGATCTATTTCAAATTGCCTGAACTGACAGCTCCTGACAGCACCAAGCTAATCTTTTATCTCTTGAGAGGAGTTTCAAAGGTAGGAGACATTTCCTGGCATGGAAAAAGCTGAGCTGGGAATTCAGGTTGTAAGGCACACAACAGAGTGGAGCCATTTTGAAGTCCACACGCGCTTACTACAACACACAGCTTTATTTAGTGCTGCTTCTTCTATTCAAGACACGTAAAAATAGCAACTGGTGAGACATGAAAATCAGAGACAGTGAGCCTGTGCCAGAGACATTTAAAGGGAATGATAATCTGATGTTACGGTTTCAAGTAGTGATTTAAGACTCCGTAATTAATTATTTGCTCTGTGCTAGTCCTGAATGAGGAGGGAAGCACCAAGGTTTATAGCTCCAAACTTATGATAAAACAAGCCTGGAAACTCAATGGATGGTAACAAAAAAAATTCAAAGAACTCAGACTGCAACATTGAAAGTTCCATCCTCCTACCAATCTTTGGTCATTCTCCCACCATCACACAGACAGCAAAGCCTCTCACGCAGTTTGTGTGACAGCTGCAATTCAGCACCAGTTCTTTGTACAGCAAAGTCCTCTCTGAAGAATCTTCTACTAATGAAGAAAAAAGTATTGGCAGGTAAATTAGTAAATACTTTTTTTTTATAGGATACATTTATTGAAATCTAAGGGTTGAATTCAGACTACAGATCAAATCAAAGAACACAAGAAAATGTAAGTCTTTTTGTTGTCCTTCCCCCCCAAAAAAAGATTAATTGCTACACCTTAATTGCTTCACCTTTCCTCCCAGTGAGGTGAATTCAGGATCCCTGCCAAACTGTGTGATCTCTACCAGTCATCACACTAATGAACCATTACATCTCCTCTGCACCATGGAGGAAACACGGTGACACATTAACGGGTTCACAGCCCACCCTCAAAAGCTATTTTCTCCACTGGTGAGTCACTGGAGGCCCCAAAAGATTCTGTGCTGAGAAGAAGGAGAAAGAGACCTTAGTGTGCAGAAAAGAACTGCTGAAATGTGACCCCAGTGAAATGGTGCGTCTTCGGAAGTAGTTTGGAAACAAAAGGTAAAATCTGATATTTGTTTAACATAGAGAAGCTCAAACAAATTTAGAAAGCTATACAGGAAAAAAAGAGGATTTAAACCTCCCGAAATTTGATTTCCTTCTGAGTTGAAATAGAGGCCATAAAACCTCTGAAATTATTCACAAGAGGAAGAATCTGAAATATTTCAGACAGTTGGGTGAAAGAACACCAAATAAAAATAGGCAAGGTGTTTTCATAAAAAAAAATGGAGGGTCTGTCCCATAAAAGAAATATCAAATCTTGATATTTTACCTTTTCAATGGAAAACTGAGGCAAAGCACTTTTGTGAGTTACTCTGTTCAGATGGAAAATGGTCAAACATTTTTGCAACTGCAGTGCATATCGGGTGTTTCAAACAGTCCCACTCACAGCCTCTGGCTTCCAGAACATGATGCTCCACTGACAGAAAGGCCAAGCGGTCAGTCACCACCAATACTGGCAAGATTTCCCCTGTTGTAAAGCAGTGAAGGATATGCGCGTAGCTTTCTCTCCCTTCGTCTTTATACACAAGAGAAGTGATGCCCACATAGATGGGCAGCATTGGGATCCTGACCAGCAATACCAGAAGCCTACAGCCAGGCCTGGCTGCCCCAGCAGACTTGGGATAAAGGCGAACAAGCTGGAACCCAGCCTGGAGCACTTTGCCAAAGCTGTTTGCCAGGGGGAAATCCCAAGCAAGAATGGCCTGGAGCCAAGGATGTGGGCAGAGAGAATTAAATAAGTAAATCCAAAGTTGACCGGAATTCCTTCTCCTCCCAATAGCAATGCAGTATCCTCAGGACTGACATGAGGTAGCTACAGATCTTTCTGTTAAAGAAGTATCAGGGACAAGAGACCTCCTCTGGAGAAACACAGGAGAGTGGAGCAGAAATACATTTGTGAAGGTGTCTTACCCTCAACATAAGCCACTCCTTGCTCTAATAGCCACACAAAGTGTCATCTCCATATGAACATACGGAAGGTCAGAGTCTTACACACCTAGGCAACACAAAATGTGAGCAGGCAGCACCAGCACGGGACTTAAGCAAGATGTGGTGCCAAGACAGACATCAGGCAGCTGGTTCAGAATCACAAAGCCAGTTGGATTTTCCACAGAGCAGGAAAGGGAAGAGGGAATATGAGTCATTTCTAATCCTGGAAGAGCAACAAAATGAGAGTTTGGAATCTATAGCTCACACCAGGGCTTGGCCCTCTCTGCTCAAAGTAAAAAAAAAAAAAAAAGCCCTGAAGATAATCATTCAGAAAGAAATGAGACAGGGAGACCAACCAAAACCAATTAGCAGACAGCAGCCAGAAGGCTGAATTATCCCAGCCACTGCTGGCATGCTGAATTTCAGCTGCAGATGAAGGCTGCAGACTTTGACAGTATGGGAAAATCAGCTTCGGGGCCTCCAACAAGCCAATCCCAAACCACACAGTTAAGTTTACTTAAAACGCATTACAACTAGACTCTTATCAGTCTTAACTGGGGATTTTCAGTTTGTTTTTTATTAATTGTGGTTTCCTAAAAAATTATAGAGGAGGCAATAACTTTCTTAGTGAATTTATAGCCTCTGAGAAACTTGTTTCTCCCTGCCACAAGCCCTGCAGGAGTTGAATGTTCTTTTTCTTTTTAAGAACAAGTTAACTATGTCGGGCTGAACAAGCAAAACGACAGTCAAAGCATCAGTATGATCTCAAGGCTTGAAGATCCAAAGAGGCAGGGGAAAAGCTGAAGAGGATGTGGCATTTGCATCCCCAGCACTCAACAGATCACTTTCATGAGATACCTCTGTTCCTTCTTTACATGGCCAATTATCCACGTTCGTGCGTGTGTGCTAGCAGATACCATCCCCTTCCTCAGGATGAGAAGCAGGAATCCCAAAATAGCTCTACTGATATTGAAGAGATTTCTCCCAGTCATGTACAACTCAGTGTGAGCAAGGACACTGAATGTAGCCTGTAGCAAGCCCGTAGCTCTCCTTCCCTGAATCAATTTATTAATTTTTTCCTGTGATTATGAAGAGGGGGAAGGGGATGGGAAGACAGAGACAAGGCCCTTGTGTGCAATGAAACTGAATGCATAGCAGAAGCCATCATTAATGATGCATTATGGAGAAACAAAGGGAGCCTAGTTGATTGACAGTCCCTAACAAGTTGTGTATAATAAACACTTCTCTCTAGACAGAACGTTCCTGATTATGGGATATGTTCCCCTCATGTTACTGACGCATCCAGTGTAATAGATGCACTCCACTTCAAAGGGGAGAGACATCCGAAACAAAAGGAAGACTGACTGTGGGACACTTGACTGAAGGAGGCACGAGACCACCTCGTCGAGGTCTGCACAGGGCCAACACACACAGCTGAGAAGTTGCACAGGGCCTGAAACACTGCGAGGCAAGTATGAAGATCAAGGCAAAGTATCACCTGCAATACCAAAGTAAATCCTCCAAATGCCACTACAGTTGCTTTGGATTTAGTTTTCTCAGAGCAGGGATATATTCTAGGACTGAATCCAAAGTGCAATGAGATGGAAGGGCACAAGCTCTAGAGATGGAGAGGGAGCATTTCTAACCCTGAGAAGTTCCGGTTCAAAAGAGCACCTGAGCAAATACCCCTTATCCAGGGTGTCTGCCAGAGGGTGGGCCCTGTAGAGTATGATGAGGAAGTCTGCCGGCAGGCATTAAGAACAGAGTGTAAAATCTGAGTTTCCTAGAGAGCAATTAAGATGCAAAGGCAGGAAATTTGCAGCTCTGGAATTAATGCCAGCAAGAAGTCAAAATGGAGGGTGACATCTCCACAGTTAATTACAACTAGGGGGAAGGGCAGGACTAATCGTTATCGTGACCCTGTGGTCCATATCTGACTTACTCCAATCATGCTTCTGGCCTCGTTTCCTGGGAAGAGCACTTCCCATGCTCAGAGGCATGTGCGTAATGGCTTTGCTCATGCCAAGCATGTGTGAGGCCAGACCCACACATACTTCATATGGATGTGAAAAAGAGGAGAGCAGTTGGGAGACAGGTCTGAGGACGTGGGGCTGCCCATGGGTGCTGCAGCAAGCCACCCTCCCCTTAAGGCTCTTGCTGTAAGAAGATCCTGCAAGGCACTCAGAAGCAGCCAGGCCTGACCCTTGTCCCCAAATCTTTTTCCACACCCAACCCACAGCTGGCATTATTCCAGCAGCCAGAAATAAACAGACATCTGGCACAATACAAGTGAAGCACTTCTGCACCCCTTGTGCCAACAAAGCTCTTCCCAAGCCATCGACATTTCTACTGCTGCTATTTCTACTTCCAAACACAGGATGGATTGGAGGTCTCTGCAGCTCACTGCCATTGCTGGGCAGATAGATCTTACAGACCAACAGAAAACAAAAGCAAGAACTGCATAAGCAAGGCTCTCACCTGCTACAAAGGCCTAGGAACACACTATTGTCACAACTTCTTTCCCTGATGCTAGAAGCATGCTGAGATAAGACCAAAAAAGAAGCTCTGGTTCACCATAGGAAAGAGTCCGAGTTAAGTGCCCTAGTGAACAATTCTCACCACACTGCACAATTCTTTCTGCAACAAGCAAAAGAACTCCTGTGAAAGAGGATCCAAAACAAAGTGGCTGGCATACTGTACTTAGTGCCTTCTGCCACCTTGGAGGGACAAGCATCCAATGTGCCATGTAAAGGAAATTATCTGCAAACCTGTTTGAGAGAACAGCATATCAGTACTTAGAGCTGTCCGTTCCAAGGAAAACTATGCAAGAATGAAAGTGAATCAACTTTTACAGACAAGAAAAAGGAGAAGCCATATCCAGAGGAATGGGAAGGGGACAGTGTATGCTTTTTGTTTTATTAAGAATATCACTCTTCATAGAAAATGTGATGTTAGTATCTGTAGCCACTGCTTTGGCACTGCGTGAAAGCAACAGATTTGAAGCAGAACAGGTAGCTGGTCTTTCATAGACTCTTCAGGATGAATCAAGTGCAAGAAGGCAAATGTGGAAGCATAAGAAAAGATGTAAATCCACTGTATAGGACCCTGAATATAGGAGGAGTTAGTAACATAGGAAAATTTTTAAATTCCTTTCCAAAAATCTCTGTGCATATGCAGCATTCCATAGGACCTACCAAAAATATAAGTGTTACCTTGAAACATTGTCAGAGACCCTGCATATCTAGTCACTGAAAATCTCCTGGTACTATGCAGATATTCTTCACTATGCTGCAAAGATTAAAAATACGATGGAAACCTACTGAATGGCTTCCAAGTAAGGCATCAGTTCATACAGAAAACCACACTAACAAGCCTGTAATAACTGCTTGCCTGCAAAGGTTCATTACAAATTCTTTTAAAAAAAACTCTCACATTCTCCTCCCATTTTTCTACCATAGTTTTCAAAAAGACTGTAGGAATCTCCTGGATTAAGGGGAATTCTCAATCCAAGAGCATGTGATATTCAACCAGTCCTAAGGCTATTACAGCACAGTGCTCCCATGCAGAGATAAGCAATGGTTTAGAAAAAATATGTGAGCAGTTCCAAACATCAAGATGATTTCACACCCTGATGGAAAATATGCAGGCTAATATTGCAGCAGTCATGATGGCATTCAGCATATAGTCATGCTAAAACCCACAGAAGAATACGGCCACATTCCATCACAGGATTAAAAGACTGATCCAGAGACCACTGAAACCATTCAGGTTTTTTTTCCTTAGGTGGGAACTGGACTGGATCCTATAAAACAGTACATCTGTGAGGTTTCACGAGACATGAAGGTACAAAAGAACTGCATGGTCAGTGCTGAGATGCCACAGGCATGCTTGTGGCAATTTGTAACACAAACTGCAGTATGTGCTTATTGTCTCTCCTACTAGATGGGAAGAACAGAGTAGAGAATGGGGTCAGCAATGAGGTCACAGAGCAAGGACATGGCAAATAATTAGTAAATACGAATAAGTAAATGAACTCACAGTTAACTAGGGAATAGAGCTGAAGTAAAACCAATGGCATCTCTGCTGCATAGGCTGGAAAGGTTATACAAGGAGCTTTTGAGAACAGTCTTACTTTAATGGGATGTTAAGAGAAGAGAGCTGAGACAAAACAAATTAAGTAGTCCTAAACAAATCCAACAATTTCTTTTCACAAAAGAGCTTAACGCTGCAAACAGACTATGCTGTATTATTTCCAAGCACACAGGCTCCCTGAGGGTACAAAAACAGCAAGGTAACCTAGCACACAGGTATGACCTTAAAACTCAGCCCAGCCACCTGCCTCACCTGCTGTTGGAGGAGAAAAGGCCAAGTAGAGTAATGCAGATTTGAAACTCTCACCCAGAGTCCTACAGTGGTGCTAAGTCAACAGGGAGCAGAGCAAATGCTGGGGAAAAGAGAGGCACATATGGATGGAAGACTGGGACAGAAACCTGGCCACATCTGTGCACTGAGTGAACAGTTTGTGCAGGAGGAAAAAAGCTCAGCAGTGAACACTTTCAGGGTGGCCTTGCCTAAAGTCCAGGACAAAACCTGTCCAGTGGCCATTCTTGCCTACTAAGAAACAGCAGAAATTGTGGTGTGCTTGTGTAGAACTTCCAAGCTCTGCACTCAGCAGGACAGCACCTCACACAGGCAAGCTCAAGCAGGGACATCTGCACGACAAAGTTGGGAAAAGGCAAAGATGACAGCAGTGGGAGAGATCGTGGCAAAACAGGCAGTGTACAACACCAGGGAAAAAGCAATCCTGTGTCAGTTCACGTAGCACAGCCTGTGTGACAGTGACAAGGAGGAGAAATGTCAGGGGAAAGCATGAAACAACAGAGCAAGCTTACAGCAATGCTCCCTGTGATGCACCTTCCTCAGCCTCCGGCAGCAAGTGGCTTACAGGCTTCTGCATGCAGACTGCTAAATAGTAACAACTACTGACAGATAAATCCTCTGCAAATTAGCACAATTCCTTTTAAACCCGTTCATTATGTTGTTGTTAAAGCATCAGGAGCAAAAGGCTCCATACTGTAATTATGGGTCATGGGACCCTGTGTATTTCATGGCCCACCCAGTACCGATGCTGTCATTCTTTTGTGGTGTGGCAAACAGCCAGGTCCTGTCACAGTTACCTTTTCCACACTGCTCACTGCCATTTTCCTCAGGGGACAAAGGAGGTTAGCGCAACAAAGAGACTCCTCCTAAAACAGAGTAGCAAATGCCACAGGTCAGGAGTTCACTATTTAAAGCCTCTGCTTTTCTAGAGCGTTACCTCAATGGTCTGGGCATCCCTGCTGCTGCTTTAGAAGGAAGAGAGAGATTACATTCAGGCCTGAGTCCGACAGCCAAACCAATCTCTACCAGCCAATGACAGGTCCAGCCAGAGCTCCTGCACGTGATATCGGCATTATCAGGGCAGACAAATCCTGCTGCATAACAGAGAAGGGGGGCAAAGAGAGGAAGGCACCAGGGTGAACACATCCCTTCTAGCACTGCTGGCTAATCAGATCCTGCTCTCGGGGAAGGAACTGACAAACTCAGTCTGTCTGGTCAGTGCACTGCTAAATTAAAGCTGATATTTGAGGGATTTGTAAGAAGAGCTGTAATAGAAGCTTGCAGCCAGGACAAAAGGGAAGCTATGGGCATTCATGAGCAAAAAACAGTTTCTCTTCCAGCCTACTCTGCAGATAGCTGAAGGAGGAGGAAGAGGATGGGAGCCCATCCATCATGAGGACAAAGTCTCACTTTAAAAAAAATCTAAACGTCAGCAAAAATAAATTCCTGCCTGCCAACTGTCTCAAAAGCAAGTTTGTTATCCCATACTCCCACGGGTGGATTCTAGTCCCAGCTGATGAAAACTGTGGACAATAACCTCAGCACTAAGAAAAGCATTATTTTTCCTTTGTTGAAGCAGAATCATACATTGAAGGTTCATTTCTCAGGGTGATTTGTTCCCTCCCTAACTCCTGACCATGTCTACCCACACAGCACTACTTCCATTTAACAGCTCAAGCCAAGCAAATAGAGGCACCTCCAGAAACAACTCGAGACTAAACTCAACTCTGGAACTGGACATTGCCAAATAGCAAGCAGGGTGCTGAGATGTTCCTCTGCCCATCGCTCACTGGCTGATGTGAGACCTGAGAGCACACCCAGCCATAACTGAGGGACACTGCTGCAACCTTTTGTCTGCTCCTCCCAGCAGCACCACAGGCATCTGCACCAAATTCTGTCTTGAACGGCAGGGTGAGGAGAGAGCACTGTTGCACAGAGATTTCATTTCCATAAAGCCAACAACACTGTGGGTTATTGGAAGCAATTTCTCCATCCAGGACATTTCAGGCCCAAGGCTAGCACTTCAAGAAAAAAAGAATAAACTTCACAGGTTTTGTTTCTCCAGCTTTTTAAGTGTCCTCTAGGTTTCCAGCACACAGTGGAAACGACACTTAATAGTGTTGCATACAAACCTTAACTACAGGCTCAGAATTCACTGGAGATCCATAGGGAAAAAGAAACAAGCAGCCCGGCTTGCTTCAAGACAAAACTCTCAGCACAGGCTGCATTCCTGGTGTTCCTGTTAACTTAGAAGACCCCACACATTCTCCTAACTAAATCTACAGTCTCTTCCTCTGTCCTTGGGATAGAATATAGTACAACTGCTGTACAATTAGGGTGCATAATGCGTGGCTTTTTTTGTTCTGATCTGTTTTCTGTCTCCGTGCATACAAAACTAGTCCACAGAATGTGCTGCAACCCAGTACTGAGGGATCTGCCATTGCCCTGTCATCACCTTCATTCATTCACTAAAGGAAACCTCCTTTGACCTTCCTTTCCTTCCTGTTTATCTCTGCTTATAGCCCTGCACTGAAACTAAGCAAATGCAGTGCTACAGTAGCCACCTGCATAATCAGCTTGTGGCACTATCGCATATTTAAGGATAGAATAGCATCACCCATGACCTCACAGGCTTCCTTGCAGCCCCATTCTATGGCTTAGCTGCTCACTTCACCCGCAGACTTTCAAATGCACACTCTTTTTGAGGGCTGCCTCCCATCAATTACATCCTTGGCTTTGTGCTCCTCTCCCTTGATGAGCTCTTGCACTTATCACACCCTTTTGCACCAATTTCAAGCACCTTCTGATGTTCAGAGGCACTTGTTGCCTTCTCTGGAGACTAGTGATGCATCAGTGTGCTGAGTTTTCCCTTCTATTCCTCTTGCTAAGGATCAATTTGTCTCCATAGGCTCTTTAAGGTGCTCCATGCCATGATAAAAACTTGAAGGTGGACAAATGCAAGGTTCCTTCAAGCACTTTTTTTTTCATCCTGCACTTGAGGGTCCCTGGGTTGTGGGACAATTGTGCCTACCAGGGAAACCAAGTTTAACTACTCAGCAGTCTCCACTGCTCAATACTTCAAGTGCATAATTCTGGAACAAGCTCCTATTTAGTTCATAAAACTAATCCAGCATCAGCCTTTCCTGTTGCTCATTGCTTTATCAGCCGTGTTTGCCTCTCTTCTTACAGCGCTTGGCTCTCAAAGTCTTTTTCCAGCTCACTGCAGCAGCTTAGCTCTGCTAGCTTGCTCAACCTCATCAGCCACACTATTTGCACTGTTACACTATGGTGCTGCCTCTTCCCTCTACATTATGCCACCTGATACAGTTTAGGGAGGTGCTTGGGGCCTGCCACACTCCTTTCTCACCTCTATGTAATACACCTGTCCCCGCATTAGAGAATCCCACTGCTTTCAGTCAAGCCATTGTGCTTCAGTACCCCCTAGAAGAAGGCTGCCCTCATTTTTCCTCTACTGTATTATTTCACCAACCTTGCATCTTGGGAGACAAACCAGAAGGCCAGGAAGTACAGAGAGTACAGAATAGTATATGGAAGACTTCAAGTCCACAACTTCAGAATGTCTCCCCTTAACCTTACCGATGCAAGTAGATACACAGCCAGTGGTATATGCTGTAAGGCACTTTCAAGGGCCTGAGAGAACCTCTGGGGGACCATCTGCCTCTGCATTCTGCAGCTGAGCCAATGAAAGGGTTTGAGATCAATGCATCACCCTGTTGGCATTTTTGGCATGCTGTTTACCAGACAGCTTTTGTTCCAGATAAGATACTTAGAGGGACATGGGGACACCTAGTATTCATGCATGCACCTGCTGACACAACAGGAAGACTCCGAAGCTGCAGATGTGTACTACCTCACATCTTACTTAAAAGAATTGGCCCAGGCTGAACACAAAGCACAACAGACTCAGCCAGGAGCTGGGCCACTTAAACACATTAGAGCAGTCCTCGCTGTGACTAAGCAGCACAGTGAGATTGAACGGGAGTGGGGGGAAGGCAGGGAGGTCACAGCCCTGTGCTTATGGCCATAAGATTTTAGGCACTATGCATAAGAAGAGCAAAGTTCAGATGGGAGGTACGCATGCCTGGAGTCCAGGTGACAAGATAGTTTTTTCTGCAGAACTCCCATTCAGTTTCCTGCAGCCCAGAGCATGGTTGTATGTTGGTAGCAGGATTCCTCCACGAGAGCAGAGGGCAGCATCTGGGTCAGCACAGTGGAGGCATGGCCCTGAGGCACAGGGACAGCATGGCTTCCATGGAGATTTGCTTCCTCTCTCAAAGGAGAAAGGGATTCTGTAGCTCCTGGATTTAAATCCTGGCAGAGGCCAGTGCCAGCTGCTTTTCAATATCCCCTAAAGAAGGTCAACACAATAAAAGCTCACCCCTCCGTACTCTACAATCAGCGATTAACGACCACTTGAACAACAGCAATAGGTTCTCCTCCTCTCCCCGAGTTTTACTACCCAGCAAGACTGTGAGCAGGTTCAAAGGAACAGATGTCTTCATTGTGCATTCCCCATCCTTTTGCTCACAGAAAGAGGTGGGACAGGGAGGAACGAACTTCCTTCAAGTTACACTCTTTGCCTACTGCATCTTTCCACTGTTCAATGCTCACAGAGCTAGGGAGGGAACTGCAAGCTTCTGATACCGGGGCAAGTTGTTTAGAGTGCAAACAACTGGAATTTTTCACACTTTGAACACACAGAACAGCCTCTTTATCCAAACAGCACTCACACTTGCATTTTAAATCTATGTGGTGAAAGTAAATAAAAGCTTGACAAATACATTTTTCCTCATCTCTGCATCCACCCAGACTTGGCGTTTGTGCTAGCTGGGTGGTTTTCAACCCAAGACACACACTTAACACAAAAGTGCACGTGCAGTTGTGAATGGAATACAAGGGACCATGAGGTACTCTTAAATGTAGTAGCAACACAACAGCAAGCTCTTCTGCCAGCACAGCCAAAAGGTACAAGAGATGTGATTCATGATTAACAGTTTTGCTAGTGAAAGCCCAACAGTATGAGCCCACCTAACCTGCCGCTTGATGCTGCCCTTTTGCTTAGACACAGGCGAAGGTAGGAAAGAGCCTTCCTGGCATGAACCATAAGTGTCTTGGCAGGATTTTGCTGACAGAGCCTGCCCTTACTGACCTGACCAGCCAGAAAGACTCCTGCCTGGAGAGCACCAGCCCCTGCACTCTGAGCTGAAGGAAAATCTGCAGCAGTCCAAGCATGCAATGCTTTGATCTCTCCTCGTTTAGCAGCAGATGGGCCAGGGGCACTGCATAGAGAGTGCTTTTGGGCGGCTCTGCTCACTGGAACAGCAGATCAGGTTTACAGTCCACAGTCCAAAAGCAAGAAACAATAGGAAGATATCCTGATCTGTAGTGGAAGGAGATAGAGGGCTGCTGACAGCTCCACTATGAAGGCACAGAGAAGAAACTTTGTGCCACGATGCAAACAACTTTCCCATGGGAACACAGTGACAAGGCAGCACTTCTCATCTCTGCCCCCTCCTGAGTCAGCAGTAACAGAAACAAACCACAGCTCTTCCTATAGTTCCCTTTATTAAGGGTAGAACACAGCATAGCATACAGCAGAAGAGAGAGCTCAAGCTTCTTCTGACTTGCTCAAAACTGATTCAGAAGGGGACACAAACCCCACTACCACCCATACATGTTTCTTCTCTCTGAATCATATGTGAGTCGTGCTACCCCACGCTCTAGTTGCTGGAGGCTGCTGGTACCCTGGGATCCTTCTGCATAAATGGGACTTCTGACAGCCACAGACACAAAGATGTAGGCTCCTCATTCTCTGGTGTCAAGATGTGCTATTCTGCATTCACTGGAAACTCCCTCTGAGCAGTAAAAACCACATCCGGTTCTGTTGTTCATCAGTCTAACTTAACACTTCCTTTTTATGGGACACAGAACTACCAGTGTCTACTCTTTGGGCTAGATTTCCCAGGCACCACTAGTAGCACACAGGTCCTTGGACTTCATCCATGTACAAAAGTTTAACCTGATTTGGAGTTGAAATCCCTCAATCTACAGCCTCAACAAAGTCCAAAGAGTCACTTGTCATGATACTGACCGGATTTGACTGGGCACTTTTCATTCCCTGCACTTTCCAGTCTACATATAAGCAAGTCTTAAATGTAGAGTTACACAGCTAGGCTTCCAGACAGCTGCTCAGTCCATCTTTGGCTTGAGTCTGTGTATACATCAAGCCCCAAAAACTCTTGTTCCACTAGCTCTCTGGAAGACTGCCAAGTATGATTATGAAGGGAAAAAATAGGTAAGCTAATCATACTTCCATTTACGAAAATTGACTTTCCTCCATCTCAGCAGAAGGTAGAAGAAAATACAGTTGGCCAAGAATACCCTAGCAGCCCCTGTGGTGATGGTATTTGACAACAAAGGGAGAAGCTATGTGCAGTTTAAGCACTGACTGTATGTATCTCCACCTACTAACCAAGCCTATGGAAAGACTTGGTGCGCACCCCTCATCCCACAGTTCTCTTAGACCTTCAGTAAATCAAAGGGAACTACTTGGCATGGCAGCAGCTACAGACACAGCCCAGAATTTCACTCCAGTTATTGCTCTTCTCAACTCGATAGCCCACTGAGAGTTCTGGAAGACGTTCTGGCATCACTTTTAGCTGAATCATCTAGTAATATAAACCACATCAGTTCCACACACGATCTGGAAAGCATCTTTTCTTCAGCAGTTTCACAGGAGGAGAAGGTAAAATTGATAGCAGCTTGGCTTGCAGCCCTCAACACGCAGCAGACAGAAGGAATCAGCTTTTCTAGTCTAGGCTGCAAAAGAAAAATCAATCCAGTTTATTCTCTGTAACTCCCTAAGCCACCACAACTATTGCTTAGAGATGGTGAACAAAACCCTGTCAAGCTCCTTCACAGGAGAACCTCCATGAACAAACAGGACAAACCCTGGAAGCAGGCATTTTTGCAGAGACACAAAGAGGAACAATCAAAAAAACCAGGCAATCTCAACAGGTCAGTCAACAGTTAAAACAATCTAATGGAAGTGAAAGCTAACAAAGGACTACAAGTTTGGGATTACTTAAAACAGAACTGCTACTTATATCCTAAGGATTTTCTTCAAAGCAAAGTCCACAGTTTCATGTTAATCTTAGTACAGCTTTGAGTACTACAGAGTACTATCCCAATATAAGAACTCCTATTGATACTGGCACTATAAACTAAAAACCCCAGTTTCCACATGAAATACTAGTTTAAGCACTGCTGATGCCCACTGACCCAATACTCATGGGATGGCTTTGCCAGATGTGCAGGTGAAACCATACTGCTGGCTCACTCCCTTCACAGACCCATCCTGACAATGAGGGTGCTCCTCTGGCTGCAGCACCTGGAGCTGCGTGAAGATATCTTGTCAGCCAAACATCCCCCGGGACACAAATCTTGGGGAGCAAAGCCAGCAATCATGTTGCCTCTTCTTTGAAGCCACATTTGGATGATTTGGAAATGTGGTGTGTACATCACCTGTGGTAAAGATAAGGCGTGTGCATCTCCTCCCCTCCCGAAGAAAAGTCTACAAGAGTTGGAAGAACTTGAGCTCCCTATTCAGTACCACCAGGCACAGTTCATCACTTCAGATCCCTTAGCTCTACAAAAAGCAGATTTGAATTCCTTGTTGCGCTGTCACAGAAAGAAAAACAAAGAAAAAAAGAGATCAAAAAGCCTTGCTCACTCCCAGGTCTTCTTAAAGAAAAGCAGCAAAGAGTTAAGTAAGGGCTGGCCACTGCTTAATTTGTCCTCGCCAACCTTGGCTGCATGCCTTCAATACTAATGAAGCCAAGAGCTAGAAACAGAAGAAAAAGAAAGAACAGGTAGGCAGCAGGATTTTACAGTGATCCAAGGCAAGAAATTGTCCTATGCTCTCCTGAATACGGGAAGCGAAAGATGCTTTCAGATAGATTGCTGGAAGTACAGAATTGATACACCTAGAAGCATTTCAGGTTACAAAACTACACTATGAACAGAACAATAAATAGTAATATATTAATACATTCTTTGCTACACCATCAAGTACAACCAAGCCAGTGCTCATAACGAATCTTCCCACCCCACAGAAATGACTTCTAGCCTACTTGCACTTGGTCTAACTGATCATCCTGATGAACAGCTGAAGTGAGAAGTGAGAACACAGTTAAAAATTACCAACCTAAATGACTGAAAAGCTCTGAATTTGCTGCTTGTTCCAAATAATTTTTTTGAATGTCTGTTGTTCACAATTCTCTACATAATGGGAGAATCCAATTCTTAAAAATATAAAAATTAAAATGAGCCTCCTCAAAAGCCTCCAAGCTGAATCATCCTCTTTCCAGGAATTAGGAATTGTTATAAAGTATCCTCGGCCTGAAAAAATAGTGGTTTGGAAGAAAGCTGAACAGCAAAGAAAAGGCAGATGACAAAAAGTCTACATGCACATGATATGCTTTATAATACAGTGCCATGTATACACCATGAATCACAGTCAGCCAAATGCCTTCATTACTTGGCTTGCATACTCACATCCAACCAAAGCACATCAATTAGCTATCCTTTCCAAACAGCTAAACACATAATAGTTATTTATGGCTTGAGACATTTTGTTTCAAAACATTCCAACGCAAAATTTGCATCACTGAAGCTAAAAAATAAGATATTAGTCTGCAAGTAACGCTGCTGGCCTGGGAGATCAGCAGCATTATCATCTTTTTATTGTCGTGAAGAAAATAAATTTGTCTTTCACAGAAAACAATCAGCATGCAGTTTGGATGGAGAGCATCACACCCCTGGCTGGACGGAGACTAAGAGAGAGGGTGGGAGGCAATATGAAGAGCCAACCTCTCCTACCATGAGATGGAAATCACTGGTGCTATTTGCAAGCAGCAGAGGATGGAGCAGCAGACCTGCATCTCCTCAGTCTGTGCAGACAGATGCCACCAGGGCAGATGCCTGTGCTGCGTCAGTCTGCTGGCTCTGCCAGCTGTAAATGCACATTGGGTGCTCACAGCACTTCAAAGCATCCTGAAGTCAGGGTGAGCACCAGGTGTGTACATCCTTTAGGAGTGGTTTCAGCAATTTGTAGGTATAGAAAATACAAGGGTTGGCTATAAAAGCTCAAAAATAAAAGACTACTGAAATATAAAATAAAATGCAACTGACTGCACTCTGTGGCCACAGTAAGTACCTCAGGAACTGCGAGACGCTGACAGATCACTGCAAACACAGACTATTTCACCCTCCTTAGACAGCTAACAGGATCCAGCCCTTCCTTCCCACCACTTAAAATTCAATACTGTAAGAGACTGCTGACTCCTGTGTACATCGGAGGCAATGGGGGAAGTGAACAAAGCTGCTTTACTTTCCTCTAATCTTCCTCCCTTGTGTGCCCGCACCAGATGGTGCCGAGCTGAAGGTTGGAGGCAAAGAATAAGCCCACAGGAAACAAAATGGTAATATTAGGTTATAAAACAGCTGACCTTCCAACATGACATCAGCTCCTGTTTAATTGATGGGACAGGTCCAGACAGACAGACGCATGCACACTGGGATGTCCACACTCGGCATTTTCCTTTCTAATACAGGAAGAAGCCATACGGCAGCACCATCACAAGGTCTGTTCAAACTTTACAGGTGAGAGAAGCAGCAGAGAAGTCAGTGTCCATTTACCTTGAGACAGGCAGGCATGCACCAGGAAAGCATTCCTGCCAGAAGTGGTTGTGTTTAACACCCTGTCCCAGCATCCCCATTCTCTACTTTTGCCTGCCTCTTGTCTACTGCAAGAAAGAGTGAAATAACCTGAGTTACTGAGCACTGATCTGCCTTCCATAAGGAGAAAATTACCAAACACAAGATACTCCGGTTCAGAGCTTTACTTCCAGCTGCCATCATAGTAAACACTGCCAGGAACAGTGGTTTTAAGCACTGTGCTGAGGAATGGGGATATCCTGCTTTGGTCAAGTGCAGACTCTGGAGAACTGCTGCAGAGCTCAGTAAAATTCTGCCTCTTTTGATGTGCTGATCTCAAGTATTTCCCACCAGGAGAATTCCATATGATGATTTTGTATATACTCAGAGTTTGGAAAATATCACTAAGATCATAGAGTCCAACCATCAATGATGTCCAGCTTTGGGATAAAGAAAGCAAAACATTAAATAACAAGCTTGGTGGTGGAGAAGGAAGGCCCTGCACTAGGGGGCAACTGCAGATAAGTGTGAAAATCATAGGACTGAGAGTGAGAAGCTCTGCGTGGCTCTCTGCTTCCCTTGCCAAGCACTACAACAAAACACAACATCATCCTCTCCTCAGCAAGGAAGTCAACCCCTGCCCACCTGCCACAGTTGTCTCTGGAAGTAGCTGAAAAGGATTTCAAAATCCATTTAGTGCTTCAGAATCCATTTTAGTGCTTTTAGAAGAGCACTCAGCTCACGCCACACTGAAGGAAGCAGCCTGCATCAGAGTCACACAACTTTATGGCCACGCTTCCTCAGCCTCAAGAGAAAGCCGCGCTGAGGCTCCCAACAGCAAGAGACAAAGCCACATTTGCATGCCAACACTGAACAGTTTGGTATTTATGAGACATGAACAAAAATAAAATAGCTTGTTGTAAACAGCTCAATGTTGTAACACTGCATTTCAGCCCCCAAGATGCTTCAATCAGGAAGGAACAAAGGCAAGAGCAAAGCTGCTCAATCACTGTCATAGCTGAGAGCCTGCACACAGACACCAGCACAAATACTCCTCTTGCACACCACAGCAGTACCAGGTCTGCAAGGCTCTGCTCTCCAGAGCCTGGACGTTGGCCCAGCTACCCATCTGATTGCACACAGGTCCCCCACCAACCTACTGGTGCCTGGTTCTCTGAACAGTCCTGCATCTTCTTGTCCTCAGAAACAAAGAGTTGTCACAGGCTGCTGGCAGGGAAATGCCTTCCTAAGAACTCAGGAATTTTGCACTGAGCTTGGAACTAGGACAGCAGTGATTTAACATCTACCATTAAAAGCAGTTTAAAATTTAATGGTCAGAGCATAATAAATCCTACCCAGACATTTTCAGCTTGCTAGCCAGGCCATCAGCAGGACAGAAATAGCTTTGCTGCAAGGCAACCAAGAGCAATTTTAAGTGTATATTGCAGAGAACACATGCTGTGGATTGTCTCTACCCACAACGTTCCCCAGCACCTTAATGAGAAGACGCTGGGTCAGGAGAGGAGGTACTCAAGCTACCTAGTTTAATATGCAAATATTGGTTGAGTCAAGAAATGAGGAATAAAGCAGACCAATCCTGAACTACAGTGCAGAAGTGAAGCACTATTCTCTTTGGTGCCAAACAGAATTTTCCTTCAGAATCACAAACGGGTCTCACCTGGGTCAAGTCTACTTCTTACACTGCACTTAGCATCTCAGGTGGCTTGAATCACTGCCTAGTTATCAGGTGTGGCACTGAACAGGCTGCAGGTGATAGCTGCTTCATCCTTCCCCAACAGTTTCTTCTCTCACATCCCTAGATCAATGCCTCTGTAATTTGAAGGCAATGCACCACTAACAACAGCTTCTTCAATATCCCAGTCAGTAAAGCTTAAAAATAAAGGGACTGGGAGGGGGTGTGATGAAGGGAAAGGGGTGAAGCCATGCTATGCCAGCAAAGGGAAGAGGCCTCTCAGCAGCTTTTTGATGGAGGCTCCTGCTGTTCTAACGGAATCTTATCCAGGGAAAATAAATCTTTAATTAAAGAATGCTACAAACAAGCACAATGGGGCTTTTTGTGGCAAAACCAACCCTACTGCAGTTTTCTAAAGCTCTTGGTTGAACAGAACGCAAGCAGCAGCACCCCCATACCGTGCTGAAGTCTACATTCCTAAAATTCCCCCATGCATGCAGAGGCTGCTGAGCAGCTCAGGGGTTATTAGCTGAAAGTTCAGGTTCAGATCTGCCACAGGCCAGAGGCTCAGGATCCTCAGTCCTCCTGGGCTTTTCTTGTGAACATCTTCAAGTATCCTCAGCCTTGCACCCTCAGTGTCCTTTCTCCACCCACTACCACACTGAGCAATTTTGCATTCCTCCAGTTGTTAAAACCCAAGTAAGTGCTGTAAAGACTCCAGGGCAGGAGTGCAGGAGGTGCACACTGCAGCAGTCTCCTGGGAGGTCTCAGGAAAACAGAAGGTTAGTGTTAATGCAGCAGGAATCAACAAGCCCTCGTTTCTTATTCCAAAGACAAGACAAAGGTAGGGTTTGTTCAGCCAGGCGGTACAGCCAAGCCTTGCAAGGGAGGCAGGAAAAAATGTGGACATTTTTCTTATTTTGTTTCGGACCTCACCCCTTGAAATGGAGTGCGCACAGGAGTATTTTATAGAAAAAGAGCACAGCCAAAAATTGGAAGTGGAGAAGAAAAATACTTGGAAGTGCTCTATGTCTATCCAGTAATACTGCTCTTTTAGAAGAAAAAGGGACAAAACAGAAAACAAAATAAAGCACTTCCAGCTTATTTATCCTAATTTCAAAAGGGGAAGGAGTCACTAAATCTTTGAGTTTTAGAGCAGAAAAGAAACTGAAACAAGCACCTAATTTATGGGTGTATTTAAAAAAAATACGACACGCTAACACTGGGAAAAGCAGAGAGGAGATGCAGCAGGGAAGCCTAGCCATAAAGCAATAAAAGTGAAAGAAGGCCCCTAAATTCCCTACGCTTCCAGCAGAAAAACACGAACAGCAAATGGAGAAAAGGACCTGCAAAGGTAAAGACTTAATTTCTGTAATTTGGTAGTGCTCTGCTTGCTAGTCAAACTGCACAATCCTTTCCTTTAAGCTACTGTATACAGTGTTGAATAGGAACATTTTCAGCCACAGACTCTGAGCTGTATTTGGCAGCATCATTGCTAATAATAAGCTGTTAAAATATCTTGCTCCTTCAGCTGATTGGCTCCCTTAAAATGCCTTGTGGCAGAAGCCAAGGTGCTCTGTGACCAGGAAACGGGTTATCTTGGAGATATCTCCACAGACAACAGCAGCTCAGTCAGTCACTTTGAGTGATGCCACTTACCAATCTGCACATTAACTTCAAAGGGAAAAATGAGGATATCAGGGCTACTAAAAGAAATCACCTACAAGAAACATGCTGCTCTCCTATGCACTTCTCGCTGAAGGAAATGCTGTAGCAATATGAGAGTTTTGATCTCAGAAGGCACTGCTACTTCCCTGTGTAATTAGGTCAGTAAGAGGCTAATCGAGTTCTGCCCTTATGACCATTTATGTGAAAGTTATAATTGATGCTGTTCTTTCAGAATCAGTTTCAGGTCAGACATGCAGGCATCACTTGTAAAAAAGAAAGTAACCAAAAGGTTAGACAAAGAGGGAATGCAAAATGCCACCTAGTTACGGCTAAGCTTCAAGGATTAGAATGAGAGTTACTACTCTCATTACTAGAAACAGGCCTCATTTTATCAAGACCACTAAATATTTGTTTCCAAAGTAAACTCCTAGAAGTAGGTCATTACATAACCTAATAAAAAAAAGGATGCTTATCTCCTTGTCCCTTAACAAGAATGCTACAAAGAGATGCCATTCTCACAAATAAGAATTGGAACCAATCCTGCTCAGTTCAAAGATGCAAGTGCATCAAACTCCCCATCACCAGCACTAGATGCACAGACAAAATGTCAAGGCAGAAAGCAAGTCAAAGGCCAGCAAGACCAGATTCATGCCAACCAAGTGTTACTCCGTGCTTGGGATTCAGGACGGTGAAGGATGGACATAAGGTCTCCAGTGTCTCCCAAAACACCTTACCTGGCAATAAGCCATCTGCTGGGCTTTATCCTCCTCACCTAGCAGTTACTGGATCTAGAGAAACATGGACCAATGCCACATACTGAGAGCATCCTAAACTCCCTTTGACACATACTCCAATCATGCAGCATCCTCAAAACTAATGGATGTTTATTCTCCTTCTGAGCTGCTGAGGCCATTGGCACAGAGAGCCACTGGAGATGATGTTTCCCAAGACCTTAAACAAGCACAGTGATACACTAAATGTATCAGCATCTTTGCTAGCTCAATAGCTTCTGCAACTACTATCCATTAAAGGTAGGTCTGCATTTTTGTAGCACAGTACTTACAAGTCTCCTGCATGATTTTCTTAATGGTACCACACAACTTGAGAATAGCCAAATTTCTGGGCAAACAGGGGTATATGCAAATGCTTAGAATCATCAGGAAGAAAGATCCAGTGTCTGTATTGAACATTCCTGTCATCAGCTTCAGTTAGGGCGAAAAATAAAAGCGTTGTCCCAGCTGTAATGAAAGGTCCCCCTGGGCAGCAAGAAGAGTGACGCTGCTCAGAGAACATTTGCATCTCAGCTGAATTAGTTAATGTGCATTGAACACTCTGAAAATTGTGAAGTAGTATATAAACGCCAAAGATTCTTATTTATTATTGTTTTGGTGCACAACAGCGGAAAGCAGTGCCATTTACAGACGCAAATTAAGAACAACAGGAGGTCTATCGGCATGTTGGGGGTCGGGGGATTTTATTCATTTGTGTCCCCTCACTCCTATAAAAGTCCCTTCTATAGGGCTCCTACAATCCTCATCAAGCAGGGCTGGCCTCAGCCCAGTGCAGATCTGCCAAGAGGGGGTGAGATCTCCACCTGCAAACCTCAGCAGTATTGCTTCTCAACACTGCACTCCAAAGCACTGTCAACTGTGCCCTTGAATACCATAATGTTTTCACCTAAGTTATTTGTTTGGGGCAAAGTGAGATAAAAACAAATAAACAAAGGCACATATACATTTCCAAGGTACATGGTTAGTTAAAAATTGTGAGCTCAGAGTGACACACACTTGTAACTTTAATATCTCCAGCTCTGACTTAAAGTATGCTATGTGCTTACTTAGCACTTATGACATCCCAACCTCAAGATAATTAAAATAACTGCAGAGACACAGTCATTCTTTGGTATTACAAGCCTGCCAAAGTGGCTATTTTCAGTATAATGCTCCTGCCTCACTTGAACTCCTCACACTTTCATAAAGTTCAGAGGATATTGAGGAAAACTAGGAATACAGAGTCAAGCTTTAACAGAGAGCACACAAAGAAAACCCTTATCTGATAGATGCTCATGCAAATTCTTACAGCTCCTTCTTTCCCCTCAATACTGCACTTAGACATGCATTACAGATTGCACACTGGAAAAAAGAAAAGGCATTTAATTCCAACAGTGGAGCTTGTTCAGATGTGCTGCATTTGCAGAGAGTTGCACTGCTTTTACTTTTTTCGAGTTACTGATTGCTTACTCAGTTGCCCTGTCTACAAAATAGAGATTTCAGCAACTTAAGCATGGAGGGTCTAATATCAAGAGGCCGATATCAACACCTGATCTGCCATTCACCGCACTGTATGCAACTTTCAAAAGGCAAATTGCAGACACAGAAGGCAACAGAGCCCCTGAAGAGTTGTTACAGCAACATTCCCTCCTCTATTTGCAGAGCTGCAAACTGTTTTATGAATACCATTCAACCAAAAGGTTTAAATAAACATCAGTTCACTGTCTATGCTGGACAAGCAAGCTCTGCTGGTTGAATGGCGGGGACTGACCACTGCAGAGTAGTTATCCCTGTGCACAGACCTGCACCCATATCCAGGCTTCAGAATCTGCAAAGGAAGAAGCATACTTAGAAGTAGATTAGGATATTTCCTTCTCCCAAGAGGAGCCTTATTTCATTTGAATGTAATCAGCCGGCTCCTTTGTTTGCACTCAACTCCGGATTCCTCAGCACACCCAGCAATGCTGTGCAATCACATTCGAGAGTGGCAAAGTACAAAAAGAGTTTACACGAATCAGTCACAAAGTACCTACAAGAGCCTGTAGGCTCCTGCAGAATGCCCTCTAGAACAGGTTACTGTCACACTGAGCTAGGGACAGAGATTAGAGTTATCAGCTTTGACACTCAGCAGGAATGTGTCACAAAGGATTAAATCATTATATCATGAAGTGTCAGCAAGCACAGCTTTCCCGCTGTTCTACCACTAAGTTATACATTAATTAGTGAGATACAAAACAAACATGAAGTATCTCCAAGCACCTGCCCTGTGGATCAGGCCTGGCCAGAGCTATTAGCACAGGACTCTTTTCCAAGAGGACTGCCATTGTGTCCCAGATCAGCCAAAGCATCACCATGAGACCCATTAAAATGCAAAGTGTAGAAGCCTAAAGGGAAAAGCACAGATGCTGATTTCAGTGTTTGACTTCATATTTTTAATAGTTGTGTAATACAATCCCTTCCTCACAAACTCAGTATCTGATTTTCTAAACAAGGTCATATAAGCACCACTGATTAAAAACATCTTGAGAGACATGTGAAACAGCACCAAAAGACCCAACAACATGAACAGGAGAGCTGAAATAAATCATTGCAGAACAGAAAAATCTCATGGCCAAACAGTTTTTGCAACAAAGCAAGAACTAACCTACCTATTTCTGGATGCAGCTACTGAAAAGCTTTCCCTAGCTACTCAGCAATTCTGGACCAAACCACATACAAACTCACACTCCATCAGCAGGAGTAAGAAATTCCACGTGTAGTAGTGAAGATCTAAGCAGACCAACAACACTCCACACCTAAACCTCTACTCTTCATCTAAATCATGGCCTTAGAGATGTGTTATAGCACAAGAAAAATTCTGTCCCAATCTCTTACTGCTCTCCCAGCAGAATTTCTAGCTTCAGCTCTGCCTGGCATTTTCCCTTGCTTTCTGTCTCAAACTGCTGCCTTTTACTGCTTGTCATTGCCAGACTCTGCCAAGTTATATCAGCACAGACCCTCTATTCTTTAAACTAATTTCTCAGAGCACTGGGATCCCTTCAGTATAAAATAAGATTACTTGCTAGAACTGCCTAACTGGGTCAGGCTGTAATGCTTCTCCTAGAAGCTGAACTGTACTTGATCTTAAAGCCACTACTAGAGCAACGCTCAACAGAGCAACTATCTGCCTTCACCACTTGAAGACTTTCTGAAGCTCAGCACCCAAAAACAGGCTTCCATTTCCAGCTGTAGCCTCAGAGTGCTGTAGGGTTAAACCATTCTGAGATGAAGAACAGCAACACCACAGTGCTCAGTTCTGAAGCACAGGAGATGGGGAACTCTTCTGGCCTTACTAAAGTCCTATCATGTATCACTAGATACAGGAACTGGCACAGAGCTATGAGAATTTGGGGACAGCTTAAAATGAAGCATAGATGTCCAGACTCTGTGTCTAGCACCCAGAATGATCTCTCAGGGTGATATCCAGTTCTTGTTCTACAAGCCAAAACCACGCAGTGCTGTGCAAACACTTGCCCAGAGCCCTAAATACAGGCAGGTGGGAGTAGCTGTCACCCACTGCTGCATCAAGACAAAGATGTCAGGAACCTTCAAGTAATTAAGTCCCCTCAGTTCAGTGGCATACAAATTGTACCTTTGACAACAGCACGCTCACAACAAAGTGTATTAACCATCTTTTAATTAAAATCATACTGTCCAACATGAAATACAATGCATTAACAGGATTGTTATAACTTACTCAGCACCAAGTGTTTTTCAAAAGATCAGAAGTCAAATATGATGGGGGGAAGGGAAACGATCTTTCTTGAACCAAATGCTACAGCAGATGTTAATTCCCTTGTAACCATAAAGTCTCTGAAATGGTGCTTCGAAAGAATTAAAGAAAGTTTATCTGATGAAGGAGCACATAAATCAGGGACCTGTCAGGTTGGCTGAACTACTAATCCACTCAGCCCAGGACAATTCCTATTTGCAGTAAAAAGGAATACAGCAGAGCAGTAGAAGTGAAACCATACAGTAGAGTTAATAGAAAGAAGGGAAAATCCATAGCAGCATCTGTCAGTTGGAACATCTGCTGCTAAAGGATTTATTCTGAACGTCTCACGAGCCACCTTTGAGTTGCACTAGCTAAGAAAGAAACCAAATCCTCTATTTTTCTTACATGGTAAGACAGGATTGTGCTGCAAGAAGTCGTAAAACTTCACTGGATGTAAAATCCATAGTAAGGGCAGGGAACATATGAAGTATTCTGCAGGTTACAATAAAGCTTCACTTCAGTCTGGAGAACTCACACCACACTACCAATGATCAGAACAAGACCTGAGATACATATCTAATGGTCATTTTTCAGCTCTTTCACCCTTGCTCCCATGCACATATACTTCTCTTTTCTAAATAAGGGAAGTTCAGTAAGTACAACATCCAAAGCTGCTTCCTGCATTAGTTCCCATAATAGGTCATCCCCTTTTCCTAAGAAAATCAGGCAGATAACCCTTCCTTACTCACAACTCCACCTATTCTACTGCTTGTTTCATCCTCGCAAGAAGGGCAAATTAGAGAAACTCTACATGTAACATAACATGCTGTGCAGGAGAATGGACTGTTGCTCTTAAGGAATTTTAACTCCTTACTCAGAGGACAGAAAACCAAGTGAAACACAATGGAAAGTGCAACAAGACAGCAAAACAGCAAGATCCCAAGCTGCAGAGACTGAGAATTCACTCAGACGTGACAGTAGTAAGCACAGAAATAAGGGAAAGAAGCTACTTACCTCTGGAAAGCCCGTAACATCCTCAAGTACACAGGGATCACCAGCAAGAGACCCTTGCCTCCACTGCCAACCCTTAAATGAGATCTGGGAAGGGGTGGATCCTGGCTCCACCCCTTCCATCACTCAGGTGCACTGCACAAACCTGAGCTCCCCTGGATTGGCCCTGCCTTCCCACCAGGTGCTCAATCACTGGGTCAGGCCATGACTTAGCATTTCTACTACACCAAGATACCAATGGACAGAAATAACGAGTTTATTTTAGAATATGTAACTTCATTCATCCCAGTTTTGGGCTGCTAAGAAAAAATCCAGCTCAGGAGGGATGTTATCCTGCATAATGCATTCAATTCTTAAGCCTTACTGTAGCAAATAAGCTACAGCTCATTTCCCAAGTTAGCACCCACACAACTCAAGGATCAGATACATATACTACTATCACCTAGACGTACCTAATGGATTTAGTGGCAGACCATTTTTCTTAGTCTCAAAGAGAACTGAGAGGTTCATGCCAAAACCTCTAACTGCAGCTGCCATCACAGGGTCTCGCACACACATGCTTGGAGTTCCATGGTCACCTGGCACTGCTCATGCTGAAGCAGCCCTGGCAAGCGAAGCCCCATTGACTGGAAGTGGGAGCTATCCAAGAAAATTTGCATAGTTTTGAGGTTCCCTTCAAGAAGCCCAGGCAGGACTGAAGATTGATTAATCTCGAGTCTCCTCTGGACTGGACTCTTTCTACAGGCTGCTCTGGGTCTCCAAGAACACAGTTGTCATTTAAATCACTAAAATAAAACATGCCCTCCGGCCTTCCTGAGCAGTGTTGTATTTGCCTTTATTTAGCTTCACCTACAGTCAACTACCTACAAGAAAGTTGAACAACTGGTTTCTAACTGGAATTCATGCAAAGTCATGTGGAATAAAAAAGGAAAAGTCAAAAACCCAACAACTCACGTATCCTGGTTACCATCCTCCACTGTAATTATAAAATTGCCCTTAAAACATAATTGCATAATTGGGCTTGGCAAGCATTCACCCAAATCTTTTACAAATATTTCCACAGACTGAAGGAACAGGCGGTGGGCAGTCTGACAAGCCTGCATGAGAATTTGTGCCCTTAGGACATGTTCCTTGCTATTACACTAAATACTCTGCATCAGAGCCTAATGTTTCAAAACAGTAGTTGAGCAAGTGAAGTACCAGCGTCTTAAAACAAACTAGGAGAAATGTTTTCAAGCTATTTTCACTGCACATGGGGAGCAACCCCTTTGAACAAAGAGACAGAGGTGGCTACAGGCCCCTCGCTATGAGAAAGACATTGAGGCTCTGGAGTGTGTCCAGAAAGGGGCAACAGAGTTGTGTAGGGTCTGGAGCAAAATGGGGAGCAGCTGAGAGTACTGGCATTGTTCAGTCCGGAGAAGAGGAGGCTCAGGGGAGACCTTACTGATCTCTACAACTCCCTGAAAGGAAGTTGGAGCGACATGGGGATCGGCCTCTTCTCCCATATGACACCAATAGGACAAGAGGGAATGGCCTTAAGTCGGGCCAGGGGAGGCTCACATTGGATATTAGGAAGAATTTATTCTCAGGAGTGGTGAGGCACTGGCACAGACTGCCCAGAGAAGTGTTAGAGTCACCATCCCTGCAGGTGTTCCAAAACTGTGGAGATGTGGTACTTAGGAATTTGGTTTAGTGAGCAACATTGGTGGTAGGCGGACAGGAGGACTAGATGATCTTGGAGGTCTTTTCCAACCTTCATGATTCTATGGATTCTTTTAAACTAATAACAGAGTAAGAATTCCCATTAGGTGAAATTGGTTGACTTCTGATAGCTACAGCCAAACAGAAGACATCAATGCCTTGTGAGGGTCACACTGCCAGCATAGCACCCTATCCCTTAAAAAATACAACCTCAAATACAAGTATAGAAACGTGATCTGCAGGGAGAGGGGACCCAACAGAAGCCAGAAATGAAATCTGCAATACAGTACGGTTGTTTTTAACAGCTGTGCATTATGCATTCAGCAGCACAGGGAATGCCAGCAGGGAGCCATTATTAACATAGCCCTCAGTGTGCAGTGTGCTCCTATAATGATTGGCCTCTCTTGGGAAAAGGTGTGCACACACAAAAGATTTAACCCTAGAGAGATCGCTTCAATCCTGTTGCTATTTCATCAGCTCAATGCCACAAAAGAAACCAGAGGATTTCTCTGATTTATCACAGACGAGCAGGTAGCAATTCCAACAATGCATGAAATCTAGTCTACAATAGGAGGTTTCATCATCAAGTAATACCAGGTGGGCAAACGGAAAAAAAAAAATGCCCCACAAAACCCTACAACATAGTCAGACCATCAATGTTATTCTGATAGACAGACCTCCAATACAATGGAGGCCATGAAATACCTCTCCTGTAGAAGACACCATTGAAAAGGGAAATCATCAGAGCAGGGAGCCAAGAAATGCTCTCAGCAGGCTCACCACTCTCCTCTATCAGGTGCTGATGGGAGCTCTCTCTCAGTCCTGTCAACGGCTCTAAGTGGCAGCAGGCTGCCCACCCTGCAGGCCAGGCCTATGGGCAGCCGAGAGCTGTGCTGAGGTGGGCAGCTCCGGTCCTGCATATGCAACCACTGAAGTGACAAAAAGATGCATCAGAGGCCTTCAAAAAGAAATGCCAACGTAGTGCCAACTTGAACCTGTCTTCTCCCTGGTTTGAGGGACAGAGGGTGTTGAGAGGAAAGAGGAGGGCACAAAGTGCCCTGAGCATCCCTGTTCTGACTCTACAAAGAAGAAGTCTAATCATAGGAAATAAAACACTAGCACGAAAGGCTGGAGAACTGCTCTAGACAACTGAATACCAGTGTGTGCCCTTAGTAGAAGAAACAGCTCTGTGTGGTCTGTCTCTATCCATACCCCCTTGCTCTATTCTTTTCAGCTCCTCTCATTAAGAAGTGAAACGTAAGAGTCAGTATCTCTAATAAAGTGAGCTGCTCTAAGGCAGCAATAGCACAGAAAATATCAAGAGGCTATTTAATATGCAATGTTCTTGTTCCCAAGAGCATAATATGTTTCTTTTTTTTTTTTTTTTTTTTAAGCCTAGCACATCTGTGCTTTACAACACTTTTTTATTCAGGTGCTGAACAGAAAGGTATTCTTTATTTAATAAGATTCCAGGAGCACTTGTACTGCAGGAACAATGCTCTCAAGATCAGGCACCCCTAAAAGGTTTTGCAATATCAGTACTATGTGCCACTCATCACAATTGCAGCTAATGCTTTAAAAATCCAAATATCATCAACAGCAACATCATCATTCAATAAAAATACTCCTCTATCACTCCTTAAGCACAAAAAAGCAGTCACAGTCAGAATAAGTGATGAGCTCCTTCCATGACTGGCAGGCAGAGACTTGGGCTCCCCATCAATCCCAGCCAGCCTGCTGTGCAGAACACAAGGCTCTCTTCCCTCCACTCCTTTTCTTGATTAATACAGCCTTCCCCTTTGAGGCTCAGTAATACCTGTGCTGAGGAGACAAGTAATTACCAGGCACAGCTCAGTGTGTGTAAGGGAGGTGACCCAGCACAGACACCAAAAGACACCTGTTGTTTCAGTGGAGGGCACCAGTAAGACCATATGGTCTTGGCAATTAAGTATGGGATGCCCAGGAATTGCCTGCATTCAGAAAATATTCAATTCCCTCACTCGATAGCTAGGTCATTTACAGCCCTATTCTGACACTTGGGGCACAAGATTTTGGACAAAGGCATGGCAAGCAGCACCTCTCCCTAATTTTATCATAGCGCAGCTCTTGATATCTCCTGTAGTTCTGTCACTAAGAGTCAGCGTAAGACAGCACACAGAGAAAAATAGTTAATATAAAAAGAAAGCAAAGATCTGAGTTAGAGGGCAAGCCACGCGGAGTACAAACATCACAGAATCTATGCAAAGTCTTCTCGCCTATCACTCATCCACAAATTATGCACCAGTGTAATTAAATCAGGAAAGCTACGTTTAATTTTCCTATCATCACCCGAAGAGATAAGAGCAGTACGTATGGGAGGGATCAGGCACAAGGGAAAGAGCTATTTATTAATAAGTTAAATCATTTTAGATTTAAGAGCCTCTCTGGCTAAAAAGGGTCTGATCTACAAGCGCAGCTTCTGGGTCTAAAGCAGACAAGTCAGACCCCATCTCCATTTCTGTCCTGGGCTTGGTCCTAAGGTCCTGTCTTTTTTTTCAGAAGCAAGTCGCATTGCTAACTGTGAGACATAACTTAGATGGAAATATAGCTACTGTTTAAACCCAGTTTTAGTCTAGACACTTAAAACTAAATGCTCATCTCCCACCAATAACATTAACGAACAGCCACATTAATTTACGTTATTTCTAACAGACTAAGGCTCTCTGTTTTCACAATAGCGAGACCTTACAGTGCACTTGCAGAAATACAAGGTACACTACAACCTGCTCTTCTTTCTTTTGTTACCCTTTCCTGCCAGTGAGACAGGAAAACACACGGCAGTCTCTGACCCCTGCAGAGACAAGCAGTGCTTTAGCAGGACCACAGAAAGCCTTCTCTACCTACCAGCCACACACTGAGAATTGCTGTTCTTACAGCTCTCTGTCCTTCGCTTCATCTTGTCAGGACCTGCTTCCTCAGCCAGTTATTTAAAGCCCTGATTGAAAAAATGTATCAGATTATAATAGTGGATGACCTCCACTGGATCCAGTTTTCACCAAGAAAAATCCTACAGACTTTGTTGCAACCAGTGCTTTGCCACATAGCTTTTTTAAAACAGGAAGGGAAAAATATTTATAACAGCAACTATAAATACACACGCTACTGACTTTTCAACTTGTTGTCCTTGTTCTCAAGCTAAATTTAGTCTGTTGTATCCTGTCCAACCTTTGGTGAAAAAGCAATACATATACAAAGTTGTGCAAATTCCAAAGCAGGCAGTTACCTGAGCACCTTACCAGTTAACCAGCTGGACGGGTAGATGCTCACTTAATGAGCAGAGGTATGCTCACAGCTACCAAGAAAGTGGTCTATTTCTGGGATGGGATACCCCTACAATACAGAAGATTATAATCGCAGGATAATAACAAATTATTTATAAGATAGCTCTGTGCTTCTGAATGAGAAAAGCGATGCAGGTTATTCACTGTGTATCTGCAGACCATACATTGGGCTTCAAGGGTCTGTGGGCACCTCTGAGCCACAAAGAACCCCTCCCTGGCCACACCTGCTGATTTACCATGTTCTTATTTTACACACAGAAATGTTTGGGATACTGAGACACATTTGGCAGACTGACTTAAAGTCCAACCTGCACATAAAAGAGCATCCTTTTGTATCCCGAGGGCTCTCATTCATATGAGTGTACAGTCAAAATAATGTAAATATTTATCAGGAAATTAACTCCTAGAGAGTCAGAGTTGTTAGTCATTCTGCTGCTGATCTTAATAAGCCTTAGTCATGCCCAGGTGATTTCTGCAAGGGCCAGCATCTTTTCCCCTGCTTTAAGGATCCCTGCCCGCGATGCAAAGTTTCACGCAGATGAGGACTCCCGGCCACAATCCGACTCACTCCACTCGCAGCAAGTTTTGCAACCCAAGCAAGAAACGCAGTTCAGAGGATGCTCCTCTACAAGCACCGGCCGGTCTAATAACCCCCTAAAAAAAATAAATACATTAAGTAAATCTGCGCTTCCGACAGCCTTAATAGTTGGAAGAAAAACAATAAAGGCTCGGGCTCGCCTCACCTCCAGCCCTGCAGGCTCGCCGTGTTTCTCCAGCACCGGTCAGCTCTGCGACCCAGCCTTTCCTATCGGCTTATAAATATACCGCCGCTAAAGGGTAGGTGAGCGGTCAGGAAAAACAGCGTCCCGGCGGCGAGGCGCGCTCTACGGCCCCCAGAGCCCTCGCAGCGGGGACGCGCTCCGCGGTGCCGCACCTCTCGGAGCTCAGCGCCAAGGTCCCGCCGGCATCGCCCCCGCCCCGCGCGGTCCCTGCCCTACCCAGCATGGAGAAGATGAAGTCCTTCGCTGTGTGGATCTCCAGGGCTCGCTGGTCGTCGTACTCTCTCTGGTCGTGCTTGGTGAATTCCTGGATGAGTTTATTCAATTCCTCCACCCTGGCTCCCGATCGGAAATCCAGCTCCGGGAAGGGAGGCTTGCTGTTGGTGCCGGCGGACCCTGCCTTGCTGGCGAGAGGCGCCGCCATCTTCATGCAAAAAAAAAAAAAAAAAAAAAAAAAAAAAAAAAAAAAAAAAAAAGGGGGGGGGGGAAAAAAATAAAAAAAAAAAAAAAAAAAAAGCAACGTTTGTTTTTTGTAAGATGCAATTTGGCAGTATAGGACACTTCGTTAACTGACTCAAAGTTGCATATATAAGGTTTGATTATTTGGTGTCTCTGTTTCTGAACACAGAGTGTTGTACCATGGAACTCTGGTGTGACAGCTCTCCACTGCTCA